>NC_046357.1:24556052-24730399 GCF_000738735.6 Corvus cornix cornix | reverse complement strand
GACAGACATGGATCAGGTCCCCTCTCAGCCATCTCCTCTCGAGGCTGAGCAGCCCCAGTTCCCTCAGCCGTTCCTCATAGGAGAGATGCTCCAATCCCTTCACCATCTTCTGGAGCACAGGTAGTTTTTTGCCAACCTTTCCAGTCCAAGGGAAGGGCGTTTGAAATCTGGCAAACCAACAAATGGTTGCAGGACTGGTGCCACAGCCAGGGGTCCAGCTTGGACCAGAGGATGTACTTGGAGAAACCTGTTGGGACTGCTGGGGTTCTTCTCACACAGAGGAGTAATTTCAGTGACAGGCTTGCCAAGTTGGTGAGGGCCTTAATTTAAAGTTGCTGGAGGAGGAGAAGAACATCAGCCCATCCCAATCCTTTGAGCTAGCAAGAGATGCCCAGAAGATGGGGAGGGATCACAGGTCAGCAGGAGACCTGAATGGCAGCACAAAGGAATTCCAGCCACTCCAGCCACTACTTTGCCTTCATCAGAGTGCAACATACCTGCCTCTGTGTAAAGGCATGGGGAATGAACAGGGGGAGCTGGAGTCGCAGGCACACCTGCAGGGCTGCCAACTTCTTGGCATCATGGCAATGTGCTGGGCTGGCTCCTGTGACTGCAGTGGTGGAATGGAAGGATACGGAATCTTTAGCAAGGGCAGGTGGGGGAGATGAGGAGGGGTCACCCTCTATGTCAGTGACCAGCTGGAGTGAATGCAGCTCTGCCCAGGGATGGATGAGGAGCTGTCCAAGAGATGATGGGTCAGGATTAAGAGAGGATAGGGACAGGTGACTTTATTGCGGGGGTCTGCCACAGGCCACCCCACCAGGAGGACCGAGTGGATGGGTCCCTCTACAGACAGATAGGAGCAACCTCGTGATCACAAGCCCTGGTTCTCTTGGGGCACCTCAACCACCTGCCACACCTACCAAAATCACAGAGAGCTCCTCACAAAATTCATTGCCTTAAGTCTCTGTGTTTAGCTATTACCTTGCAGAACTCTTCTCCAGGCTGCTCTCCACTCCCACTTCATGTGATCTACCTGACTGCTTGGTAGCAACAGAGGGAGCATTGCTTTCCCGTGGGATTGCCCTGCAGGGAGGCAGCCAGGTGAAATGGGCTCTGTTCAAGTTCATGTGGCAGAGGAAAATTAATACACATGAGAAACAGGACAGAAGTTGGGGAAGTAACTGTAATTAATACATATTGAGTTCACAGCCTCTTTCACTGGTGGCAGTCTTATCCTCTTAGTTCGAATGAAATGGGGAAAGTATCATTCAGCTGCCACATCCATGTCCCTCCTTTCTTAATTCCGTAGCTTTCAAACTGTGCCTCATGGATTTCTAGGGATTTATGAACAACCTGTAAAAGTTAACAACAGTCCAATGAGAATAGCCATCCAGATTATCACTAAATTGACATTCAAGGTTTAATTCTGCAGTTTCTGGTGTTACCTAACTGAACAAGGTTACACCCTGCAATAGTGCTCTTTACTCTACTATTGGAATTTACTCTTCCAATAGTGCTTAAATTCCATCTCCTTGGACAGAAAAGGTCTGCATGTTCACTGACAGGCCCTGAGGAATGGCAGATCAAAACAGACAGCAGTGCCTTCAATTTCTATCTCATGCACCACATAACTTTTGCAAAGGGCCAGGTCCTCTGCCCCTCTCTAGCCACTTCTCCCACACTTCAAGCTGTCATTAATCTGTTAACTGCAGCAGTATTACACCTTTAGTACACAGATCATAAGAAACAAAAGTTCTAAGGGAGCTGAGAGATTAAGTGCAGTATCCCTGATCTTTGCCTGGCTTATTTTATCTGATAAGAGATAGATGGCACTCATCATCTACAAACAACATAATGACAATTGCTTTCAGCAGTGCTTGAGGTGAGAGATATATTTGGTACCTGCCAGTAAAATACAAAGAACAACTACTGGTCTCTTACCATTAAGGTTCCTCTGAATAAAAAAAGCAGCCTGCAAAGCTTTTTTATTGACACAACTGGTGGGGACCCCAGAAGGGACTTCTACATTAGTAGAGCAGGGCCCATTAGAACCCTATAGAGCATTCATCGATCGCCTGACACAAGCCTTGGAAAGGCAGTGTGAGGATGATGGAGCCCAAGCACTTCGCAACCTTGCATATGCAAATGCCAGTGAAGAATGTAGAAAAGTCATTCGAAGTCTACCTGAACAGGAGCCTACCCTACCACAAATGATAGAAGCCTGCAGCAAAATTGGCAGCCCTCAACAAATAGCTACCATACAAGCAACTACCTTGGGAAAGTCACTTGAAAAAGCTCTCCAAAGTCAGTCAGAAGTAATAGACCAAAGATTTGCAAAAACCCTTGATGCCTCAGTTTAACAATTCAGCAGAGCAGTAAGTTAAGCAAGAGGAGATGGGCAAAATTTAGCAGCACAGCTCTTGCTGGGATGGTTTGTGTTTTCTAGAGAGCCCCACTCCCAGTTTGGCACCGAAGTGCAGTGGTCAGATCCGTGGATGCTTGGCTTCTACTGGACACTGCTGTTGTCAAGGCGGGCCCGACACAATGCAGAAATATTATCTGGCACCTGACCTACTAAAAGCTGTCTGAAAACAAGAGGAATTGCAGATGAGAAAAGCTGGCCATCTGGCCCAGTAATAGGGATCAGCTCTTGGCAGAGACCTCAGGTTTCCGAATTTGAGGATATCTGTACATTCCTTGTCAGCATGTATGTTACAGGAGGAGATCTCTATGGCTCCTTGGGAAGCCTCCATCGGCTTCCTCAGATTCGAGCAGGATGTTTGTCACAGTATGACAAAGGCCTTGTCTCTGCAGAGAGGGTTCATCAGCAGAGGAGCTGGTCCTGAGCTGGCAGCTCATCTGCATGGTGTTAGGCTGGGACATAGAAAAGCTTTTCACACAAAGGTTTCAGCTTGGGGTGCTGCTATAGGATCAACACACAAGTGAAAGGTACCACTCATGTGAGCACCATTACTCCCACCACTGCTGTGGCCCAGCCGGGGACTGTGACAGCCCATGACATTTTCCAAGAGCCTGCCTTTGTTTCTCAGAGATGATTCTATGGCTCTGACCACATGAACTTCATCCAGCTGTTTTTATGTTAGGAAAGAAATGGCTTTTCCCACTGACCTGGAAGATCTGTAGATAGGCAAAAAGGAATCATTTAATATTGTAATAGTACAGGAACACTTGTGTCCTTATCTCATGGAGCAGGAAGTAGAAGGCAGATGCTCTCTCTTACATTAGCTATCCAGGAACCTAAAATTTTTCAGTTTTGAAACATGCAGGAAACTTTGTTCCAGGAACACCTCTCTGTGGAGAGGAGTTTGGAACAGACAGAAAATCAGCTTTCTCTCTTAAAGCACAAGCACAGCAGACAGTGCTCTGCACCCCAAAGAGTACATTACTAATTCTTCTAACTCTTCCTCAGTGTGCGAAGAGGTGACTTTTCCTGAACAGTGTAATTCAGCCAAGTAATTAGGGGACTGATGAAGATGTGATACAGATTTGGAATCAGGTGTTTCTGGAAGGAATCTTCATCATGAGTATCTAAGAAAAAAAAACAAGCCAAACCTACAGCTTTACATCACCACAGTTTCTAGTTGTGTTTAAGCAATAGCTCAGTTCTACATAGAGTATGTATAAATCTGCCCTCCACTGCAAGAATTTATATGGTTGCAAAGTAGTTACTATTCAGTTTAATAAAGTGGGGGTTTTAAAGGCACTATAAAATCCAAATCTGATTCTTGCTTTTCTCATCATACTTCATTTTTTTTTTTTCTGTCTGAAATGCCACTTACCTGAAGAACAAACAAGATGATTTTCCCCCTAGGAAGGGAAAAAAGTTAAAATGATAGTACAAACAGCTTCTGAAGAACAGAGTCTCTTACCTGAAGTCAGAACCATCCTAATGGCTAGAAAACAGCCTGAGCAGAAACTCTGGATTCAAATCCTGCAGATAAGAGCAAGCTTCACCTCTGTAGAAGAAAATTTTTACCTATATCTTGAACTATCAGGTTCCCAGTGATACAGACAAAAGGTGGGAAGGAGGTCAGTCTGTTCCCTCTCTTCTAGATTCTTCAGCTTGTTTTTTACATTAATGACAGTATTTGACCTACTTTGATACATGCATGACCATTTTTAGCCTCTGTGGTTATTTCACTGCCCACTGAAAACAGCCTCTTCCTCTGCAAATAGAGTGACAGAGTGTGGCTGTCAATGGGAGTGTGAACATCTCAGGCAGCAGAGGAAGATGTGAAGAGAAGCAGTAGTGTCTGTGTGGGATCACTGTTTCCTTGAGGCTCCCTGAGTTGCAGAGCCAGAATAAGAGCTCTAAGATCTTGAATTCTGTTACTCGTGAAGTGAAGCTGGGGTTAAGTCATAACGTTTGGAACTACGACACAGTGACCTGCATGGGTGCCTTCCAGTCCTGTGTGCTTTTCCAGGGGAAGCTGGAGCCAGGAGGTACCTCCAGAGAGGGTGGTGCCCACATGCACCTCACCGACCCTGCCCTGAGCCGGGAGCTGGGACACCAGCAGGTGGAGTCCCCGCACCACTTTCCAAGCACTGTCAGCCTTTGGGACTCAGTGCGAGTCCACCTGCAGGGAAGTGGGACATGACCCTTGAACAACACGGGTTGCAGAAGGGCAAGACGTCAAGTGAGAACTTGTTTGATTCATCTCATGAGGTTGTGGCCCTCCCAGCTCTGCTGGCCAGCGGGGAGGACAGGACACTTGGTTTTTTCCTCTTCAGTAGACAATGGTGTGAGGGAAGGAGGCCTCTCCTTGGGTGAGCATTATCATCACAGAATCACAGGATGGTTTGGGTTGGAAGGGACCTTAAAGACCAGCTAGTTCCAACCTCCCTGCCAGATGCCACTTACTAGACCAGGTTACTCCAAGAATTATTAATGAAGAAATGCTCAAAGAATTATTATTAGTGCTTTCATGTATATCCCAAGAGCTCACTGCCAGCTCATAGGTTTTGTAGCTCAGAGCTTCAGCATAGCTGGCAGAGGAAAGTAAACTTCTTTACTCCCTGAGAACTAAAGCACCTTCTGGTTTTCCTTCATCTCCTTTTCCCCACTGTGGTCCTCACTTTCAAGTTTGGAGGCTGGCTCAGATACAGTGCCCACAGTGATGCTCGTATCAAGACAAGGCTCAACAGCATGAGCTGTAGAATATGATTCTGCATTTTTGTGTTCTCTTAATGCTTGTGACAGGTTAGCTGGAAAGCCCAAGATTTTGTACGAATAAATGCATTTAAATGCCAGATCTTTGCATCTGATGGATTTCAGGTCTTCACATCGTGAATCCTCAGGACTTGGATCTAGCAGCTGAAGTGCAGCCATCACCTTTAAGGCCTTTACAAGGTTCACTGATGCAATTCAATGCAGTGTTTGTGAAACGGGATTGTGTAACCAGAAAGAAAAAGAAAGCTATAAGGGAAGAAACTGAAGATTCTAATTCATCAGCCTGTAAATCTGTTCTCTGTTTAATTACTCTAAATCTTGTCTTGAGCCCTAAGAAAGCACAACACTGATGCCACTGTCTCTCTGAGGATGGTTTGAGATCTCACAGCATGAACTGCCTGTTCTCTAACAAATATTTGGAATAACTCTGGTATCTTTTGCATTAATCTTGTTAAAAGGCGTTTCACAGACGGTTGTCACGTTCCCATATGGAAATGGGAATAAGTTCTCCTAATGGTAAAAACAGCAAATCTGTGACCACTGTAAAGAAAGCAGTTTTGAAGTATCCCCAGAGCCAGACCCTGCTCTGTGTCCTCAAAATCTTTTCTTGTACAAGATCCATTTTTCTGAGACAGAGGAGGAAAGCCATGATTTTTTTCTATCCACCCAACTTTGCTTAGGCTTCAGATGACAGTGTAGAAAAGGACAAAGAATAACATTTTGGTCTGGAACCACCATTTGATGATCAGAACTTGATGAAGGCAGAAGGTTAAGAATTGGAGAAACTGTGCACTGAACACCCAGTGCACATTCAGTTACCTCAGTGAGGGGAACATGAGTAACTCAGTTCTTAGGGAGAGGGAATAGGAAACTAAAGGGAAAACGAAACAGCAGATTTAAAAGTGAGACTACTGACATAAGAGAATTCATCTGAACAGTCTAACTGCCCAGATTTTGGGTAAACTTCTGTCACCCAGGCTGTGAGGTGTTCAGGGTAGCCAGAGAAGCAGATATGGCAAAATCTAACTTTTGTGGAAGTGAGTATTTGCTTAAAGTGAATGTGTACACAAAAAATATTACATATTTATATGAATACTTCAGTTTAAAATTCAAGGCATATACTTCCAAATTGCATACTTTTACATAAGAAATATGAGTCAATGGGTAAATTACAACATGTTAATGTTGCCGCGCCCATGTATTTCACAGGGTCTAGCAAGGACAAGACATCGGAGAGAAAAAGACAGACACACACATTACCCTTAGCATACACAGGCCCTCAGTGAAGTAAATTGGTGTCTTTGTTATCTGGCTTCAGGCTCTGGGGAAGAGTGTGGAAAAACACACATTTGCAAGTGTGCGAGCAGCAGGAGGGAAGCATGTGTGACTCCAAAGAGGTAAAAGTTTGTCTCTCAAATATGTGCTAGACTAAGATACAAGAGATCTGGCTTTGCTTCTTGGCTGTGATCTAAACATTGCTATGGCACTGTGACCAGACAGTGGTACCTGAGTTCTGTGCCTTAAAAAGAAAGGGATTTCCACACATCCTGCATCCACCTGGCCTGTTGTTACGTTTGAAGCACAGTAACAAACACACAAAGTCCTTTCCAACTCAGATCAGAGCTCCTACTTGCTGAAAAGGCCTTAGGGGCACTTTACTGGAAACTAAATTTGTCTCATCTATTCTCAGCCTCCCAGGACTTTTCAGTGATGCCTCCACCCCAAGGGACTCCACAGGGGCCTTGTATTTTAGCTTACTCAGTGACTAGCCCCCCGCTTTCAATTTTCTCTGTCAGTAGCTATTTCAGTAACCATCCTTTTTCCTTCCGTTCTAGGCTTGGACAACTTGTGCAGGTTTGGCAGCAATGGCCCCAGTGATACCCTGCAGTCCAGGGCGAAGGATGCATTGGAAGTGAAGGATTGAAGGCATGAAGGATGCAGGAGTGCCCTCCTTCTGCAGGAGTTATGTTACCCCAAGCCTGGCAGCTCTGGGGGAAGTGGTGCCGTTGGTCCAGCCCTTTCATCCATCTTCTCACCCTGACTGTGGTGACTTTTGGTGTGCTGGCACCTTTGATCTGCCACCGGCTCCTCCACTCTTACTTCTACCTGCGGCGCTGGCACCTGAACCCCATGAGCCAGGAGTTCCTGGAGCAGAACCAGCAGGAGGGCCAGGATGCCCTCCGTTACTTTGAGAAGATGCAGATGCCAAACGCCTCCGAGGCCTCTGGCAGTGACGCCTTCCAGCCCTTGCTGCTGATCACCATTATCACTGTGCAGAGGCGGAATGATTTCCACTACGTCTTGCAAGTGGTCTCCCAGTTCCACCGCCTCCTCCAGAAATGTGGTGCGCGTTGCCAGAGCCACCGCATGCTCCTCTGTAACGTGGAGTCAGACCCCAGCAGCCATCAGGATGTCAGGCTGCTGAGCAGCTTCTTTCCTATGGTCAGTCGTGACAGAGCTGGAGAGAACCCTGACCCCAGCCTGAACCAGTTCGAGAAGGAGAAGCAGGACTACGTCTTCTGCCTCGAGCAGTCGCTGTTGGTGTACAGCCCAGAGTACATCCTCCTCGTGGAAGATGATGCCGTGCCAGAGGAGGAGATATTTTCTGTCTTGCAGCACCTCTTCTCGGCCCGGTTCTCCAAGCCCTACCTCAGAGACGCTCTCTACTTCAAGCTGTACCATCCCGAGAGGCTCCAGCGCTACTTCAACCCCGAGCCCATGAGGATCCTGGAATGGCTGGGCCTGGGCATGTTCCTGGGGCCGGTGCTGACCTGTGCATACTGCCGGGCCGCGGGGCGGGCGGGCCCCAGCTGGTGCCTGGTGGCGTTCTTCGCCCTCTACAGCATGGCCCTGTCGGGAGCTGGTGGGGCGGCACTACGGGCTGGAGCTGCGCCGCCTGCACCCCGCGCTCTACAACGTGGTGCCGGCCAGCGAGTGCTGCACGCCCGCCATGCTCTTCCCCGCCGCCTCCGCCCGCCGGGCCTCGGGCTACCTGCGGGGGCTGCGCTGCCGCCAGGGCTTCGCCAAGGACACGGCCCTCTACTCGCTGCTGCGGGGCAAGGGCGAGAACGCCTTCGTGGTGGAGCCGAACCTGGTGCGGCACGTGGGAATGTACTCCAGCCTCCGACTGAACAGCAACCCGAAACTGCTGTGAGCTGCTCCTGCCGTGCCACACAGAAACCGCCCCGGGCACTTGCCACGGGGCAGAGGGACAGCGTGCAAACTCGGGCTCTGTGCTGCTTGCACTGGGCATCCTGTGCCTCCGCGTGGACAAAGAATAACTCTCTTTAAAAGTACAAGTTTTCTTAAAAAATCAACTTATGTACATAGAGACCCTATTCAGTATGAACTTGGAACTAATCACCGTGCACCACCTGGGAGGGGAGTGGAGGATTCCAGGGAAGGTGGAAGATTCCAGCTGTGGATTGCTCACTCTCCCTAACCATTCCCAAAGAAAAGCTCTCACACCAATATGCACCGCTTTCCTGCCTACTCTGCTGAACAACGGTTACAAAAATCCTTGCCTTGGGGAAGCAGAAATGTTGGACAAAGTGAATGTTTCAAATTTAAGCTGATGAGGAGGAGAAAGCCTTATTTCCCTATCCTTACCTAAGGTCTGATCTCTGACCTGTCTCTGTTCCAAAGCTGTGGTTTTGAGCAGACCCTTCAAAAGCAGAAGTGGTTTGCAGGAACTTTCCCACAAATTCTGCCTATATACTTCAAGTTTATGAAGCCTCTTTGGTTACTGTCTCCCTGTCTGCACCTCCACCATTCCCACTTCTTTTGCTTGGACCAGAGGCTCTTAAAAACAAAACCTTTGCTGCTTCCTCTGAGGGTAGGAATAGGAAAACAGAGTCACAGCCACCGGTGTCACACAGACGGGTCACAAACACACATTTTCATTGATAAATGACACACATTGTACACAACGATTGCTGTGTTGGGGGGGATCATCACTCATTGTAGTGGACCCATTAAAAGAGGTCTTATCAGCCACTGCTTGAACTTAGGCATTCAACATGAATTTACCGTGACTTCCTCTCAGCACAGAGGCAAAGGAAAGATTAGATCAGGTGCTGCTGTCATGCAGGATCCTTGTTCATTCTGGAGCTGTAATGCACAGCTCAGCCAGAGTGGTTCATTCACTGCTCCTGCATAAAGCAAAATACCTGGGGGAAACAAAGACAGCTGTTCAAAAGAAAAAGCAGCAATAGCACAGCACATCAAGGGGTCGCTCTGACAGTGACCTGTTGTGACCATGTGTCCTGGTTGTTAAGCATCTGGGATAGGTAATTTGCACTAGGGCTGTGGGCACAGTTAAATATAAAAGCATGCAGATGACAAGAGATCTCATACTGAATGAAAACAGGCAAAAATTGGCCCAAGCCCACCTTGGCTTTAGTGGGCTTTGAATCAAATTCAAAATCATTCCGATTCAAATTCTTATAAGTACATGTGGAGTTTGATTGAACTATTTTTAAAACCATATTCCCTGCTTTGGAATGGACCAAGTACAATATTTTTTGTTGAGTTTAGTCAGTGGGAGTTGTTTGGGCTTTTCATTTTGTTGACGGAAAGGCTGTGCTTTGAATTTTCTTCTCCCAGCTCTCTCCCAGGTGATTTATGCCTTAAGCTCTTAACAAGTCTGATTACAGTTGTGAAATATATAAAACTCCTGAGAGATGAGACCAAAGAAAATGGCAATCCTCCCTCTGTCAGCAGAGTGGATATTGGTTACACGAAGGCACAGTGCAGACTAGATGAGAAACAGCATCACAGTGGTGCTTTGCTCTCCAGTAGTCAGCTGGGCACTTCCAGAACATCTCTGGAAACTAGAGTGAGTAAAAACTGCTTGTGGGTTCCATGCCATTCCAAAGGTGAGGCCTTAGGCCTCCTGGCAGAGGACACCAGAAAAATGGCACAGGCAAAACCACATTTTGTTCCCAGCTGCTGAAAGCCCTGGAGATACCAGGGCAGTCACACAGTGGCAGGTGGGCAAATCTCTCCTCTGGCTTCCCTGCAGTAGGGTTTGGGTGTCAGCATTTGAGTGTCACTGTGTATTTGTTCCACCAAGTGCCTGCACCTACAACTGGTTTCTGTATCTTCAGCTGTGAATGTTTCAGTGCAAGTGCTTGCTCTTCTCTCTTTTCTGTCTTTGTACTGTACAAATACAGGACAGTGCCCTGTTCTTCATGACGGTCTATTCATATTCCTTCCTGCAAAGAAAACCTCTCAGCCATGTACAATAAATGGGACAGGGGATGGAAAAAGAAGAGGGGAAAAGAAAGAAACCTCAGATAAGAGACCAACTAACTATATCCAGTTAATAAATGCTTTGATGTGGGAAATGATTTATCCACTTGTCTCAAAGTTATTCTCTTGTTTGTCCAGTAGTACTTTATTTGTCATCCCAGAAGTCCAGGGGAGGTCAGTAATTTCACTGAACCTCGTAGCTGAAAATTAAGAACACAAATTTGAGGCACCCCTTCTAAACTAGAAGACAATTTTCATGGCATAACAGATGAGAGAATTTGACTGTGAGACCAATGTGCAGAGGGCTCAGGGCTTGAACTTGCCAGTGTGAGAGTTTCAGATAAACCAGTTGAGAACAAACTCCTTTGTGCAAGAAGCAGGTTAATAAATTCTTTATGTCCTTCCGGGACAGTTTTCTTAGGTGCACAACTCACTTTCACAACAGAGGCACTGCTTCACTGAGCCTGCAGGGAGCTGTTCTGAGTTACTCAGGTACTTGCACAGTGCCCACCGTGCCAACGGGGCATCCCAGGAAAGTCTCCTGCTGCTGCTGCTGCCTCTGACCTTCCACAAAGCAGATTGAGTCTTGTTTCTCTTTCCTGTGCTGCATGTTAGACTAGAAATTACAAGTCAGAGAAGTGCACATCACCCTCAGAACACAGAATGGGAGGCTACTGTGAATTCTTAATTCCTGTTGGATTTTGTTCCACAGTTCAGGCTCAAAATGCAGTTTCAAACACCCAAAAGCCTTTTCCCTCTCTTTTCTCCCAAGGGAGTGGAGCTGAGTTGCCCCATCTCAGACTACGAAGTTCAAAGCATGGCATTAGCCCCTTGAAATGTGGCCTTAAGAGCTTGGTTTCTTTCACTTTAAAACAAACTCAGTGACTACTTTGGAAACAAACAGTATGGATTTTCCTGGGTGTTGGTTTGTTCCCAGTAGTTTGGAGACTATTCTTCAATGCAGCAGCTGCTGCTTGCACAAGAGGAGTCTTTCTTGATGGGCCAGCAGCAGGACCCACCCAAGGCGTTATAGTCCAAGACAGTTCAGGGGAGTTATTAACTTAAACAAAAACTACATTTGTTTCCAAGGCATGTCCAACATAAGCATGACTCCGGCAGAACACAGGGCATAAACTGACAGGGTGCTACAAGATTAGAATTCTGCCCAAGAGGATTTTCTAACTCCAGTAGGCATCAATGTCTTAATGAGAAGGCACTGCATTTGAAGAGAGAAAAGCCTTCCTTCCTGGGGTGAGGAGCTGTGAATCATTGGCCATTTCAGCAGCAATTTGTCTGGATACAGGCTGAATTACTTCTTTTTTTAAATAAAATTATTTACAAGCAAACTTTCTACAAAATAAACTTCTTCCTATAAAAACTGTGTTAGTAGTCTCTTCTTTCTGTGTGCCACTGTTTGTTTTCCTGATTAGTAGATCCATCTTTCCTGACCACATTTGACCAAGAAAGATACTCTCATGTTCATGCATACACAGATGTAGTAATTTTGATCCAACCCCACTCAAAGCAGGTCTTAGTAGACCAGGTTTCTCAGGCCCTTCTCCAATCAAAATCGAGGCATTTTAACGGGGACCTTAGGGAAAATCAAGCCCTGAGTGACGGAATTTAACGTTGGCTTACTTTTGTACAGAGAGGGTACATAAAAGGTAATTTTCTGTGGGAGACAGTTGTAGTTACAAAGGCATTGGCAGTTTCTCTCCCAAAGTCAGTTTCATTTTGTGTATTTCCACACCAGCTCTACAGACATCATACCCAAATTCAGCAGATGGCAAGGCCCAACGTGTGGTTCTGAATAATCTTCAGCAAAACGCACAGCTGCCAAAAATGCATAGAGAATTAGGTACTTCCGTGGTCTGTGCTTCTTCACTGCATGTGTCCCTGCTGGAGTAACTTCATTTCCACAGACTGTCTGTCCTGACAGCTTTGGGAGAATCCACCCCATCAGCCAGTTTATCCATGCACCTACAGGCTAAGGCATCAGTGTCCCTTCCCATGACTTCGTTCTTCATGGCAAGCTAGGAATGCCACGTCCCCAGCTGTACAATGACAGTGATTTTTAAATGTTGATGAAGAGTTACATTTTATTGTTCTGTTTTTAAGCCTCTGGGCAGCTGTGCCTACTTTCTCTTAGAATTTCTGCCTTGGAGTCCAGTGTTCCTGGACAGAAACCACATCTACAAATGGTCTTTTCAGCAAGCTGGTCCAGTTCAGACATCTGTTTTGGTTTGTATTTTACAAATATGTGTGTGAATATTAACATGCAGCACCTAACTGTGCTTTTTTGGGGGACTGTGTACTGCTCAGATAAACACGTAATAAACAGTTAAATGTCTTCCTTTATAGAAGCCAGTTGTTTGCCTTCTTGCTTTTTTAAAAACAAAATGTCAACAGAAAGGCATGGAGACCAGTGTCATTACAGCATATACCTTCATGTCCTGTTACAGCTGTTTCTCACAGCCCAGGAAAATTGTCACAGGCAGCTCAATTTAAAGTTGTATCCTTCTTTGCTGTACCCACCATTGAAATTATTGCAAAGATCTGTGTTTTGGTAACAGTAGTGTTGTGTGCTCGCCTGTTTTTCATTCCAAGTCACGACGTTTGTTGCAGCCCAGCTTTAAGTTGCACAGAATGTAGAACAAAGCAAACCCTCCCTTGTGCGATCCCCTTGGTGGGCCTGGGTCTGCTCTGCCCAACACCTCCCAGCCCCCCGATGTACGTGTCTGCAGACACTGCTGTGGAGCCAAACACACAGGGGCATTTCTTCCAGAGGGGTTAAACAGCCAGGCTCTTCACATTGAGGGTGAGGGCTGTAGGTGACTGGGGAAAACAAATCACTTAATAAACAATACCTCTGATTAGATAGGGATGAACAAGCTGGACTTTGAGACAGTTAAGCAAGACTGCAGAGTACAGAAAACAGGAAACATCCAGCATGGTGGGGAGAGGTGGGTAGGAGGCAGACTCCACTCTGCTCCAGCCTGCTCAGATTAGACTTTAACCCCATCACGCAGGCAGCAGCCTCTTGGGGCAACAGAGCCAGGTGTTTTTCATGTGGATGAATATTATTCTTGGACATCCTTCCAACTCCCAATGTTTTTTTCCATTTCAATCGATTTTACAGGTCTGACCACATCCAAATATAGTACTTAATTTACTTAAGTGCAGAGAGAAGCTGTAAGTTTTAAATTTTTCTCATGGCAAACACATCATCTCTGAAGTTGCTTAAACCATGTCTTTCTTTTTCATCATTCTTTTTGAGGTGTACTACAATTTATCTCTTCCCATTTACTTATTTTTTTATAGAAAATGCTAGTTCATTTGAGTAGTTAAAGGCAAAACATTACCAGAATTATACTGCTAGAAACAGACAGTAAAAATCACAATCTGGAAAACCATAAGCAATTAAAATATTTTTATCTGTTGTCTTTAAAACAGGCTTTCTGTTTATATTAATATACTTTATCCAGCAAGACTTCACCTAAAACTGAAATGCACAACTGTCAGATCCTTTGACAACAAGGCTGGGTATAACAAGGACAGCAATTAAATTAACTTCTACTACAAAAATCCAGTACGTACATTGTCAAATTCCAAAAAGTAGACCCACAAATTAAGAACTAAGTAATAACCCATGCCACATGTGAATACAGTTTTCAATGGTCCTTAATATTTTTACATGCATACTTCTGTCAACTTTTGTACGGCCATTTCAGTTCAAAACAGAGACAAAATTTTGACACCAGCAACATCTCCAAGCCATTCAAATAGAAAATTCACTTACGTTGTGCCACATTTTTGAGAGGAAGTGCTAGACACTTGTGTTTTAACCTTACCAATCTCCATTATAGCTAGCTACCACCTTCTGTTTCTGTGCTATGAAAGGCACAATAATGAACATTTAAGCTCTCTAACTAGTTATGCATCTTGTTTGCAGTGATGTTTCAAACACAGGTATAAAGTTTTTTATATTGCAAGACAGTTTATATCAGCTCTTTCATGAACACATAAACAAGCCATAACCTGTGCAGAAAACCCTCGGTCACTGCATGTAGTTAGATAGGTATTTAAGCAATCAATTCTCAGACATCCAGAACACAAAAGCAGCTAGTAACCCTTTCTCTAATAAAAGATTACACTCTTCACTAAAAAAGTGTATCAGCAATCACGGCAAAAGTCTGCATAATCATTTTTAAGAATACAAAAAACTGAGAGGAATTGTTCTTTAGTGCAACTGACCTCCCTTCTTGTTCACCCTATCCTTATCCTTTCCTGGCATCTTTGTCCTATGTCTTTCTCCCCATGCCAGAGGCACAGGGGGATGAGGAACCCTAGGGATGCAGAGGAGAGATGGTTCTGCCTCTGAATCTGAATTCCTACTGGGAACCCTGCCTTCATGGCCATGGGAGAGGTGTGAGAGTTGCCAGTTCTGAGTTCAAACACTACCTCTGTGAGAAAGAATTACAGTTTGGATAATACACCAATTTTGCCATGGAATAGTTACTGCAGGCAGTGATTTTGTACTTTTTATGGGCCAGGTTAGTTGTTTGGTTAAATGCAAGTGCACTGCATTCCCCTCATGATGCAAGCTTTTTCCTCTTATTATTATTTAAGAAATGATACTACTATAACTTATTTTTTAGAAGTACAAGTACTCCCAAAGTATCATTATGTGTGATAGAAATATACTCTTTTCCAGTGTCATTTTAATATCACTGTTATTTCTGCACAGTATGGGTCTGCATACTAACACCTTACAGTGACATAATGTGCCATGATTTCTCATTCCATATTCCTGCCTGAAAAGGCTCCCACTTCTAAATTAAGTGAAAAAGTTAAGCATCATGTCCATTCACTTTTTTATCTCCTCTGTCCTCTGTGACGACAGTAAGTCTCTGTGAGGACCTGTAATCCTAGTGCTCGGATTGCTGGATTGAAGGGTTAGAAAGCCTAGAAAGGCTCATAACAGCAAGCATCCACCTGTAAATACTTTTATATACTTCTGAAAGAGTTAAGAATGCAAGCTGGGCTGCAGGGGATTATTTAAAGTGGTATCTAAGTGTCTGACACTGCTTTTTTTCAAGAAGACTCCCACAGATTTTCTGTAATAGCCTGTCAGACCATATCACAGCCAACACTGGGAAAAAAAACACTTCCAAGTACTTCCCTCCTGTGTCAGCTTCTAGCCAAACCAGGAACAACAGGACCCAAACTCTGGTTTTGAAGAAGAAGACCACCAGTATGACACCTTCTTGGTCTCAAGAGGGTCTTAGATAATGTATGTCATTAAAAATATTTGTAATCTATCTTAGATGCCTCTGTTGTGGTGGAGAAACTTTAACACAGCATGGGGTTTGTCTTTCTGAGGATGGGAGAAACGGAATGTAAAGCAAACACTGTAAAGCAGGGAAGGCTTTATGTCCATGTTATGTGCCACAGCACCCTTCGGCAAGAAAAAGCAAAACAGCATGGGTCAGGAAGGGCAACGTGCAAGAAAACAGAGGAACACAGGCACAAGGCCTTCGACTGGACGGCGCTCTCAGCTCTTGCAGAGGTTTCTCTGCTGACTGTCAGGCTGGCAGCTTCCTGAGATTTCCTACAAGCACTGACCTTGGCATGCAGAGGCACAAGAGAGGCTCAAGGACAAAGTGAGGAAGCGCCCTAGGGAGGACAGTATTGCAGAGAGAGAAATCAGCTGTCTCACCCTGTCCATGTGGAGGCCAGAGGGGTCACTGCATGAGCCAAACGAACGGAGAAACGACGTCATTCTTCAGGCAAACACTGGGTCTTTGTGGTAAAAACGTGCCAATGTCCAAGGTTGCAGAGGGTGTTGTTCCTGAGTGTATGATGTTTGTCCAGCAGTGCCTGTGCTGTCCTTCCCTCCAGGAGTACTGGTCTGCAGGATGGGGAGAAAGAAAATAAAGCAAATAATCAAGTCTATGGGTCTGGACTTGGTGAATGGCTGTTGTGTGGATTCATATAAACTGCAGTGCTGGTACACTGCTTGTACAGCATCAGTATTTTTCACTGAAAAATTTTGCTAAGCAACACAGAAGTCTGTATGTCGCTGCAATATGGGTGGGCATGTCAGTGGGATTTGGGTGGGAAAATCTGGCTTGCAGCTGTGCACCTCCATGTGGGCATGTCTGGTCTGACAACCATTTTTTTCACATGTACACTGTGTTACAGGACATCAGAACTTGCTCTTTCATTAAACCTGACACTGTAGCATCACATTTTGCCTTTCCATATACCAACTGGAAAAGGAAAATATGTTTCCATGCTAGACTTTCCAGTGAGGAAAAGCAGTGTAACTCTTAGGAAGCCACTGAAATGATACCATGATATCTCATGCCAATTAAGGATCTGTTGCATTGTTCCTGCATTTTATTTTCTCCTCTTTCTTCCTGCAGTTTCCCAAGTATAAGCTTTCAGAAGATCTAACCCTAAATGATAAAGTTGTGCCCAAGATACCTGTAAGCAATTTCCGTGGTTTCTCTTGTAGTTCTTTTTCATCTGCTTTAGAAAGAGAAGGAATAGTTTGAAGTAACTGGAAAACATCTGTTTCACTGCATGAATGGCCTCATATATGCAGGGGAGGGGAAAGGGGAGGAACAGCAGGAGCATGACCAGGTCCCATTGGAGGTGCGTGGTGGTGGTCTGATAGCCAATGACCGACCTTGAGCAGTGACACCTCCCTGGACAGCTTGCGGAGGAGGAGGGACAATGAAGGAGTGAAGGGGGAGGGGAAAAAAAAAAAGCCCCACCAAGAATTTTATAAAAGTTAGTGATTAGAAGGACCCGGTCTCTTTGCCTGCAAACATCTCACCAGAAGCTTGTAGCAGCAGAGCCACTGCCCACAAACAAGTAAGCATAATAATTTAATTTCTAAACTGTAAAGCTGGTATATATATCAGCCACTGAGACCTGGTATGTTTATCTACAGTGGGCTTGGGAAGTTGTTTTTGGTTTTAATTTTTTTGTTTCAGGAACAGCTTGTGAGAAATAAGCATTCAGCCATTCTGCAGTGGTCTTCCAAAGTGATCCATTTGCTGCTAACACTGGCTTTCTAACTTAGCTTAGTCACTTGGAACTCCTGGAGTGAGTGAGTGGATCCTTCGTCTAAGGGGACCAGAACAATAACATACCCGCATTGCTTTCTGTCGCTTTGTTTTGTGTTTGTTTTTGCTTGTGGTGTACACTAATTTCTGTTTTGCAAGGAGAACAGAGCATGACTGGAGAAGGCAGCTGGTCCTGACACACATCAGTGCTGACAGCAGCGCAATTACCTGTGTTTGTCGGGCAGCTTCTTCTGAAGCATTAGTGCAGTGGTGCGGATAAGATTCTTTAGCAGGGGGGTGCAAGGTCTGCAGTGCAGGAAAACAAAACTCTTGAATTAGGCTGTAACCTTTCAAGCTGTGAACAGCCAGAATACAAAATTGCTCAACCAGCTCAAATCCTCACTGAGTCTGTGATCCTCCATCACTTTCTCAACTATCCCATGTGCTTACCCAAAACTATTTAGCCCACCTGAGACTCTCATCACTGCTTCCCCCAACCTACCCTGGTGGCAATACAAGACTTGAATTCTCATGCAAGTTTTAACAGCAATTATTCACCTTCCCTGAGAAAAGTCTAGCCCTGAAAGAGAAGTAGCTTCTCCCTATTAACACTTGCTTCCAAGCAACCATCTTCTTGCCACCTCAGCCACATCTAGCCATTCTGAGTGCTCTGCACTGACTGCAGAGCACAGGTCTCTGAATACATAACCTCCTTGCATAGTTGCTAGGGAAATGAAATAGGGATACATTTGCTCATGGCTTGAGTATAGCTCTGAGGCTAACATGGGAATCAGGACAGGGAACTTCAGATCTGCAGCTCCACCTGGGACAGGGTGTTGAATCAAGGTCTCTAGACAGAACAGGAAGATGGTAAAACAACTCAGAGAGCAAAAAAAACCAAGCAATTTACCTTCATATATGTCCCAAAGGACCTATGGAGGTGGTGACATTAGTATGCCAATCAAAAACATCTGTCCCTTTTCCTAGGTGACAGAAGTCTGAGCATCTATTTTTGTCCCATACTGTTGAGACTTTTTAGAACACAGAAATGAAAACATTTTACTAACTCAAAACCTTCATCTTGGTACAATGATGGGAGAAACATCCTGTTCTTTCCTGAAGGCTCCTTCATAGCTAGTGGAGTCACCACTTCCACCTTGACTCCCTGAAGCAGGTACTCACAGAGAGTCACAGGGTAATTCAGGCTGAAAGGGACAGAGGAGGTCTGCAGTCCAACCACCCCCTGCCCAAAGCAGGCTTAGACACGAGGTCAGACCAAGGTGCTCAGGGCTTTATTCAGGTGGGTCTTGGCAACCTCCAAGGATGGAGACACTGCAGCCTTTTTTGTCAATCTGCTACATTGCTTGGCTGTCCTAGCAGTGAAAAAAATTTCTTCATATTCAGTCTGAATCTTCTTAGTTTCAGCTTGTGCCTGTTGTCTCTCACTGTCCCATCACAGCCTCTGTGAAGAGCCCAGCTCTGCCTCTTCGATCACACTCTGTAGGTACTGAGGGCTGCTGAGAGGTGCCCCTGAAGCCATCGCTGCTTGAGGCTGAACTAGACCCAGCCCTGCAGGCTTCTCCTCACAGAGCAAGTGCTGCAGCCACTGACCTTCTTGGTAGCATCTGTTGAACTAATACAGTCTGTCAGTGTTTTTCCTGTACTGCAGGGGCCTAACACTGGATGCAGAACCCAGATGTTACCTACAGACTGCTGAGCCAAGGGGGATCACCCCTGTCCTCCCCTGGCTCTCCTGGCCAGACCCCTGCTCACACAAGTTCTTGAGCCCTTGCTGCTGGGCCCCTATTCAGCTTGCTGCCTGACAGGGCCTTCAGCCACCCCCAAAGACCTGTTCCCTCATCCCAGCAGTCCTGGGGGAATGGCTGCCAGGGCTCTGCACCCCACACGATGTCTGGGCATTTGTCTTGGCTGGACTGCATGGTGCTCCTGTTGGCCTCTTCCCACCCCCACATCTAGGCTCCTCTGGATGGCTGCCCATCAATCAGGCATATGAAGTAGTCCTGCCAGCTGTGTGTCTTCTGCCAACTAGATAAGAATGTGCTCTGTCAGCAGGACAGGGCCAGGCTTGCCCAGCCGTTCATACCCATCTGTTTTCACCACGCCCAAGGAACCAGACTTATTTAGAAACAGCTTTTTAACGGAGCTCCACAGAGAAGTGAGGCCAGTAACCACAGATATCAACTGCAGTGAGAATAAAAGGTGCCTAACTCATTGTCTACCTCTTCTAAACATACAAGCGCAAAAGAGAAGTAAATTCAATCAGGCCAACAGTGTACATGCAGTAGACTAAATTTTTGAATACTTTTCATTGTCCCTACCAACTGTATTTATCTGTTTGTATGTTCAGCTGCTTCTTCTTCAAACCCTGTTCTTTGGAAGCAGAATCTCTTGTGTTCAGAGTTTGTATTGTCAACTGTCAGAGATGGTGCTAAAGGGCTGTGTTTACTAGTAATTGAAAAGGAAAAAGCTACATGTGTGTGATACAAACTGTTATTTAAAACTTTGGTCCTGTACTTCTGGAATCAATTTTATAAAAGAAGGCAGTGAGGAGACCCAAGAGAAAAACTTAAGAGATTCTGATCCAGTCTTTTCCCACTTGCAAGCCAGGACTCAGGTGAGATTTAAAGTAAGATTAGAAGATGCCAGTCGCTTGGGGTGCTTGGAAAGAAAAGATGCCACGGATGTATTAAAGTTTCTAAGATGATTGGAATCGAAATGTAACAGTGTTCCTTCTCCTATTCATCTTGACTCTGCTCTTTGGTTCTCACTATTAATATTAACAGGATGCAGTGCTTGTGCTGCCATCACGCATTTCCCCTCAGCCCTTCTTCTTTTATGGCAGCTGAGAAAAACACGAGATTTCAGCATTACAGTATTTACTTTTACAACTGTGCTGTCCCCACACCCCCACCTCCTACTGGCCACAGGCCGGGGGCTGAACAAAGAAATTTGTGTGCTTAAGGAGCTGTTGAAGCCTGACAAGCACTCTAGGTAGCTACAAAGCTGGGGGGGTTGTGCAGTTTTATTCTTTTGAAGGCTTTTTTAATTCTACTTAAAAAAAATATATAAGCAGATACTATAGAGGGAATGCATTGTATTCATACAATGTAAAATCAATGTGAAATCACTTGAGCTTATGACACTTAGCCCACAGCCTAAAATGGGTAAATAAAAATGAAGTTTCTTGAAAAATCTTCATGGTGGGACAACTCCCAGTTACTGAGATCATAGATCATTAGAACTTTTTTTCTTCCTGGAAAAGTTGTCAAATTAAACAGATAAATCAGAGTAAGACAAATAGGCTTTGTTCTTGGAAGAATGAAATGAGCTGTGCAGCTGTGGCAGCCTTTTTCTCAGGAGCTGTGAGGTGATATATCCAGCTCTTTAAGAAGGGGCATTAACACTTCTGTGGATGTGCTGGGAGCTTACTCTTTACAAGGCAGCTGTGTGAAATGTTACTGAAGTGTAAGGCTTCTCCACTCCTCTTCTGCCTGCTCCCCTGCTCAGAGCAGGACCTTACAGCAGAGACACCCTTTCTGAAGGCAGACATAAGATTCCCAGAGATTATGATTCACATGAAAGTATCACAGAACAAGAAAATCCTGAATCAAGGGTACTAGAACATTCTGCACCTTTAAGCTATTATAAGGTTTACAGTTGTTCTTTTGCCCTCATTTCTTCACCATTTCAGCTAGAAACACTGTGCCTTTTATTCGTCCCTGTAGCTCAGCCAGGTAGCTGGGAACCACTCACTATGGCCTTAAAGATCATTCTGAGGAGACTTTGGGCAAACCTCCACCTGCTTCTTCACACTCAATGAGATAATTTGCTGTCTTCCAATTCATCACTCTGAAACTACACTTTGTTGTTTCAGTCTCTCTGAGTACTCACTTGGAACAGCATTATTCACTGTATTTCATATTTTGAAAATACTCGTATTTCTGTATTTTGAAAATTTGCCTTGAAGGCTGGTTTTGAGTGATAAGTGTCTCCTTGTTATCTTTAGGCAAACACTGGGAACAAGTGAGATAGAGCAGACATTAGTCTCATTGTTTGTTGCATTGCTGGAAAGAAAGTGTACCCATCATAACACGACTGCAGCAACCAGTGATCTTGCATTCCAGCCAGCTGGATTCAAAGTTACCTGGATACACCTCCTGGTGCTGTAACACAGCTCCAAACTGCAGCTCTAAAAACCCACCCCTGATTCAGCAATTCATTAGCTTTGACCTTGGAAAGATCACATTCTTGCCAGAGCACAATTTTCCAGTCTTGTCCACAGAGACTCTGAACTACTGGAGCGATTCCTTATAGTTTTGCATAACCACTTACTTAACAGTAGTGTGGTTTTAACTGAGGTGCTCATCACCAAACTATTATTACAGTAATCATAATAACAAGCCAATTTCCTCTTTCTAAGACATATCCAACACAGAAAGCAGGTGAGGGATAAGGAAAGTTGTAGTTGAACTTAAGTAGCTATTAAGCAGCATAAAGCACAGATTTTCAAATTCTTCTGGGTGATCTGAAAACGCCAAGAGCTGAGCGTGATGGAGCTGTGATCACCACAGTAGAATGATGGTTCCCAGAGTTCTGACCACAGCCTGGCATACAGAGAAAGGTAAGCCTGTTTCACCAGGACCACAGCAAGAAGGTATTTCAGTCCTTTGAAAAGCAGGGAACTCCCCCTAATTTCACACAATCTTCATCCTGCACTCCTTCAACTTCCCTTGACCTAAAATGACTCACTGTGGTAAGCTGCATGTGAAAAATTCCAGCCTCAGCTCACAAAGAGGTAAAGCAGACATCTGGACACTGCATCTGACTGATCTGTACTGGCAGACAATGCCATTTGAATCTTGCAGGATAACATTACCAGTACCAAAGTACCTTCAGCTATGAATCAGGTATAGCTGTTACCATACTCTGTTACCATACTCTGATGGCACTGCTGCCAGAAAATCTTGGCACCCTTTGACATGCTATACAGAACTCTGTACCCTATCATGAGTAACAGACAGACTCTTTGTTGTTTCTCCCCATTATGCCCTTCAGCAGAGAGGATAAGACAAGGATTCCCTGGCAACACAGCATCTGTGTGCAGGGAAATAAGAAGTTGGACTTGGCTGCCTACATATTTATATGGGGCAAAATATTTTCTGGCCATCTCTGATGAAATGGGAAGTGGCATGTTCTCACTCCTCTCTCAGGCAGGGTGTGGGGATAGAAAATGCAAACACTATACAGAGGCCTGGCCTTTTGGAGGGGAACATGATATTTGAGATCTTTTATGTTGTTTTAATTAATCACCTTCTGGATTTACCACCCACTGATGAAAATACAGGTGTTGCTTTAACTATTCCATATGATAAACTGAAGGAAGAGAGTTTTTCTGTTTCAGACTAACAGGCTTATACACTCAAGAAAGTAACTTGCACTATTCAGATGATCAGAGAAACTGTAATTTAATGCCATATAACCAAAACTTCAGTAAGACCAAGAATTTTGTCATATCAAGACAGAACCCAGATTTCAGGCGCTGGATATTTACAGCTGGTAAGCCTCTGCCACAGCTGAAAAGGTAGAAATGAGGGGTGAATTCTCCTAAGAGCCCAGGTCTTCTGCAGAGGAAGCAATGCATTACAGTTCTGAAGGCAGCCATAGGGAGGAGAATTACAAACCAAGGCAAAAGGCTGGTGATGGAAAGTCAACCAGACACAGCAGCAAATACTGCCAACACAGGCCGGAAATAGAAAAGGGCAGTGCTAGGAAATGTGTAAAGATAAGCAGTGGAATAACTGGCATTCAACTGATGGGAACCAAAAAGTCTGCAGAGTCAGCAATTTGCATACTTGTTACTTGGTGCATGTTTTTATGACAGACTAACCTTCCTTATTTTCTGAGCAAATCCAGGTAAATTGAAGAGTCTTTCCCACTTTGGTTCTAGATGGATGTGGCAGGACGTGTGTCCTTCATTTCTCTCTAGTTTTTCCACCCACACCAAACCTAGAAGAATTCTAATGGATTTCTGGTCATATACCTATGATAACATGGACCACACAAGCACCAAGAGCCCTGCGCTGGGAACGCGTCATGTCATTGGTTCACAGTCTCCCCCAGCTTGTAACAGTGATTCTCTCCCACAGATAAGTCAACATGACCCACCAGTTCCCAGCACTGTCTCCAGAGCAGAAGAAAGCTCTTTCAGACACTGCTCAGCGGATTGTGGCTTCAGGAAAGGGGATCCTAGCTGCAGATGAATCAGTCGGTGAGTTCTGGACATCAATCAGTTAGCAGTACCCAAGATGTTTTTTCCTTTCAGTTTTGCTTCATATTTGAAATCAGTGGAGTAGATGAAAAACACTTAGAAACTCTTGTCTGAGCAGAAACAATTCAGCCAGGCAGGGCTGCAGCTATAAAAACAAAAGCTTACAAACTATGGGTTGAGAAGGGAAGTTCTGAACTGAAGCCCCAGTTCATTGCTACTTACTGGGACCAGGAGGCCAGCCAAGCCTAGAAACCTTTGTCTGGCCCTTGTCTACCTCACTAGGTACCATGGGGAACAGGCTGCAGAGGATCAATGTGGAGAACACGGAGGAGAACCGCCGAGCTTTTAGAGAGATCCTCTTCTCTTCGGACACTTCCATCAACCAGAGTATTGGGGGCGTGATCCTCTTCCATGAGACCCTCTATCAGAAAGACAGCAATGGAAAGCCATTCCCAGCACTCATTAAGGAAAAAGGCATTGTGGTGGGAATTAAGGTGGGTATCTGTATGTGTGTATGTGCCTGGCTGGCACCATAATCCAAACACAATTTCCAGAGAAAATGATGATTGGGACGTTTGGGGCTGCACTCTCTCCTAAAGAACGCTCCCCCACCCTCCTCTCCCTCCCCCCTCTCCCCTCCCCCACCCTCCTCTCCCTCCCCCCTCTCCCCCCCCCCCCTTTTTGTCCTGGGTTTTAAAATTCTCTGCATTGATTTTGTGCAACTAACTAGACACACATTTGCACTAGATGCTGGAACTTTTCATACACCAACTCCCATCTACTCACCATTCACTGCAAATAAGTCTCTCCATGCAGTAACCTAAATCCAGTTCTTTCCACATCTAACAGAGTTCTTGAGCCATTGCCTGCAGGCATCTACATACACGTTGCCCCTCCCTTACCCAGTTCACTCCTTTTTCTTCCCCTTTGCTCTAACATTTCCTTCCTTTGCACCCTGAGCATGCTAAGGTCCATACTCTACTCACAGTCAGCCTTCAAAGACAGACTAGACATGGGTAGAAGATAAGAATTAGACTGATTCCCACCTTTCTGTAACCCTTCCTGTTTTTCTGACCTCCACAGCTGGATAAAGGCACAGCACCTCTAGCAGGGACAAATGGAGAAACCACCATCCAAGGTAAGGAGAGATCTAAGGAGCCTAAGCTAAGGCCCAGCAAAAGCCATAGGGTGACTCACCTGAGACGCAGCCTTGGCTGGAGTCATGGGACTTTGCAGAGTTCTGTGCTGAAGAGCAGCTCTCAGTGAAGCACTGTTCTCCCTCTGCAGGGCTGGATGGGCTGGCTGAACGCTGTGCCCAGTACAAAAAAGATGGTGCTGACTTTGCTAAGTGGCGTGCAGTGCTGAAGATCACCAGCACAACACCCTCTCAGCTTGCCATCCAGGAGAACGCCAACACGTTGGCGCGCTATGCCAGCATCTGCCAGCAGGTACCTCCCCTCCAGCAACCTCTCCTGAGATGCTGCTGCCCCTTCTCACTGTTCCCTAGCATGTGATAACATGCTAGGTAGTTTGAAAGGAGAATCCCCGTGAGGGTTTTGGGGAAGACAAGGAGGAAGGGCAGTGCAGCATAAAGGAATGCCACTAAACTCAGGGCAAACAACAAGAACAGTTTTACTTCCATAGCTCTAAAGAATCCCCTGTCTTCCTTTTCCTAGCATGGCTTGGTGCCCATTGTGGAGCCAGAAATCCTGCCTGATGGAGACCATGATCTCCAGCGCTGTCAGTATGTCACAGAGAAGGTAAGAGATTCCTCCCTCTGTCCTCCCCCTCACAAATCAGCAGCTAAACTTTGTGCAGTTTGTGCTCACAGATCTCAAAGAAGTTTGACCAAAAATGTACTTCATAACTGCATCACAGAAATCAGCTGCTCCTAGGCAAATAGCAAACTAATAGAAAATCCACGAGTATTTTCCATGTGTTTGGATTTTTATTTCAATGGCAATATAAGCACTCTCAATCTCAAGAAGAGGTATCAGGACCAAACCCAATTACCTCAATTTCAGTACCTCAGTTGGCAAGGACAAATCCTGTAAATATGAACAATTGTATTATTGGTCATCTCAAAAGCAGTGGGGTCTCCACAACTGCAATCCCGGAGATAAATTTCATGAGAAAGCAAAATTCAACTAGATCTTGCTGCAGTACCAAAGAATAAACTGTCTTTCCACAGCAGGCTGAGGTGAAGATCTGAGCAGAGGTCTGTATTCATTCCTCCTGTTTTCAAGGTTCTGGCTGCTGTCTACAAGGCTTTGAATGATCACCACGTGTACCTGGAAGGGACACTGCTGAAACCCAACATGGTGACGGCTGGGCATTCCTGCTCCAAGAAGTACACCCCTCAGGATATAGCCATAGCAACTGTCACTACTCTCCTCCGCACTGTTCCTGCTGCTGTTCCTGGTGATTCCTGATTCACTCCTATCTCTTCATTCCCACTCTCTCTCCCACCTCTGACATGTCTGCTCCTCTGGCACCTAAAGGTGAGGGACTGAGGTAGCTGGAACACTCTGTTTCTAAGCCTTGAAACCTCTGTCTTACAGGAATCTGCTTCCTGTCTGGAGGTCAGAGTGAAGAGGAGGCTTCTGTCAACCTGAATGCCATGAATCAGTCCCCTCTCCCTAAGCCTTGGAAACTGACCTTTTCCTACGGGAGAGCCCTGCAAGCCTCTGCCCTGGCTGCGTGGTTGGGCAAAACCGAGAACAAGAAGGCTGCACAGGAGGCCTTCCGCAAGCGGGCACAGGTACGAGGCTTCCCCCCAGCATAGAGAAGAGCTGCTCTCCATGAAGGGACACATGTTGTCACCTCCCTAAGGCTCCTCTTGATCCCACCTCTCCTGGCATTTCATGTTCACCAGGGGCATTACTCTGTTATTTCTGCCTTGCTTGGTCGTTCTTTACTCCCTCTGGTTGTTCTTTCCACATCTGCCTTTCTTACTCCATGCTGATTGTTTCCCCCTCTTTTTTTTTTTCCCTTTTCAGATTAACAGTTTGGCTTGCAGGGGACAGTATGTCCTGTCTGGGAAGACTGACACAGCTGCCACACAGTCACTGTTCACTGCCAGCTACACCTACTGAAAGTGCAGGAACCTTCCTTCCTCCTGTCTCTTCTCACGTGGTGGAAGATGTTCAGAAATGAAAGAAAAACATAAAAATCTAATTTCCCTTACCCTACACCACAATGGAGATAAAATGGATTAGCTTCCTCTCCACCCTTCACTCCCACAATTTACCAAGGGGATATTCTTGTTTCATTTGCACATTGCAAGGAAAGGGAATTCTTTCCAAACACCAAACAACAGCTGCCAATGAATCATGAACCCACTCTCCCTCAATTTGAAACTCAGTCCCTGAAATAGCAGCCAGATTCAGTAGTTCCCTAGCAATTCAAGTAGCTACCTTTGCCCATTACCCCATTTTGCAGCCATAATCCTGAATTATAAAACCTGCATATTCAATCATGTCAATAAAACAGTAATTGAAAACTAATCTCTCCCTCACAACTCTTTTTGTTTTGTGTAAACTTTACATTATCTTTCAGTAGTCTTTGCAAAGATTAAGTCACCAAGTGTTACAGCTGGTGAGCTTGGGAAACACTGAGGATATCAAAGGGAAATAACCCAGTACTGACACAGCTGGAGAGGTTAATCCTACCAACAGAAGTCTGGCAGACACAAAAAAACCACTTGGAAGATGTACACAGCAAGCAGTGCTTGGGACACGGGCCACAGACAGACAACGCTACCTTCAAAACATCTCATGTCTCTGGAGAACCATCGCCGGTGAGATGAGGCTGCCACACACTGTGTTAGGCTTGCACAGGTTGAGTCAGGGCTGCCCTTACAAATCACCATTACACGCTGAGCAGGGGAAAGCCCGGCAGTCCGACTGCACCTCCACAGTCGGTGAGCGAGCTCCTCACCCGAGGGAAGCTAATCCCAAGCTGAGCTGCAAAGGCGTGCAGGCGGAGGCAAAGAAGAAGGAGAAACTCTCCATATCGGTTCCACAAGCACGTTTATCACAAATGAAAACTCCAGGGACGAAGAGCAGGTTTAACAGAGGGTCAAGGGGTTTTATACTCAGGGAAGAAAGGTGGGGACAAGGGTAACAGCCAGCCAGGTACAGCGATAGGCGTGGGGTTAGCAAGGAGGTACCCAATGGGAGTGACTTGTGGGAGGGGTCTACAACAGGAGGCCAATGGGGTGTCGAGTAGGGGGGAACTTTCTAGAACCTATGAATAAGCATATTGAATATGGCTATTTATTAATATTTACATAGTCAACATCTAACGCATAAAACAGGAAGAGAAAACGTGAACCAACCAACATCAAATAATCAAATTAGGAGAACAAAGGCTTGTGGGGCCATAACTACAGAGATGCTACACATCAGTACCTCGCCACCAGGACATGGGGTGCTGTGGGTCAGTGGATGTGGCTACAGCCACATGCACAGCAAAAAGGGTTGCCCTTACAAATCATCTTTACAGTGGCATTTTACACAACAATTAGCAAAACCATGTAGGAAGGCATCTTAGTGTACTTGTTGTGTAGCTTGTATAATGAGGCTGATGTTGCCAACCAGCAGTCTGACCTTTGGCACGTTGCTGTGTCCCTGTTAAAGGCATGAGCTTTGTTAGCTAAAGCACAGTCAGATGGCTGCCATGAAAAAAGGCATAAATGGCAAAAACAGCAGGCCAAGGTTATATAAGAATATTTGCCTGGCTACGTGCTACACCAATCAACTCACGAGACCTTGGAGCAGCTCCCTAAACAGCCAGGGCCAGGTGACCCAGAGGACCCCATGTTCTTTCAAGGTCATCCCTCTCTGCTGGCTGCTCCTCTTGGCCACAGGGACTCTCTGCTCCTGCCAACAAATACAGGGAAAACAGGCAAAGTCACTGCCCTGTAACCACCTCCCCGTGTCCCCTTGCCTTAGTAACCAGTGTGTCACAGAGGCAATAAATAAATAGCCAAAAGCCTTCATGTGGATCCAGTCACTGCATAATTAAGGCCTGCATTTAGTCTCTCCTGACAATGAACGAAGAGCAAGTGGTTTGCCAAAAAACACTCCAGAGGCTGATGCTGGTGTCAGGAATAACACCTCTTTCCTGGTTCAGCTGTGGTCCTCTGGGTCTCCATGTACCTGCATTCAGTGAAATCTCTGCTCCTGATGAGCAGCATCCTACTGATACTCTGATCTAAGATCGATCTCAGAATTGTTTGCATTGGAAGTGACCTTAAAAATAATACTTTTCCAACTCATCCAGTTCCAACCACCCTGCCATGGGCAGGGACACCTTCCACTAGACCAGGTTGCTCAAAGCCCTGTACAACCTGGCCTTGATCACTTCCAGGGATGGGGCATCTAGAGCTTCTCTAGGCAAGTGTGCCAGGGCCTCACTGCTCTCACAGTAAAGGATTTATTTCAAATATTTACTCTTCCCTTTTCTAGGTTAAAACTGTCCCCCCTTGTCCTGTCACTATCTGTCTGCGTAGAAAGTCCCTCTCACTCTTTTTTATAAGCAAGCATCAGCATCACGATTGTTTTTCCCTATTTATAAATTATAGTAAACGAAGGAATTAATGTTCATTGACTACAAGTTACCTAGTTTTTATAATAATTAGTAGTCTGCTGTTGGGTAGTGATTGTCTCACTTCTCATGGTGATTAGCCTGCATGCTCAGTCTTTCTCTTCTTTTCAGTCAGTGGTTTCTTGAGTGGGTGGCCGTCATCTGCCCCTGCTGGAATTACCTTTACCCCACTGGAGCTGATTCAGCACGGTTGCTGCGTTGGCTTTATTAGTTTGTTCCTTGTCTAGGAGGTTCTGCCAAATGTCCTTGTGCCCATAAAATCTGCATTCTTTGTGTCCACCATCAGTGCTACGTCCTTTTTCCCAAGCCTTGCTAACCTCCCCTAGCTCACAGACCACGGAAGCCTGTCAAGGCCTACACCTCAACAAGGCCATTCTGACAAGAAGTGTGTTGCATTTCCAACACCTGGGCATCACTTAGAGCTTGTTGGCTACTTTCTGTTACGCGTACAAAATATCCCTTCCTGTCGATTAGGTCTGAAAGCACACAGAGGCCAAACATCAGAGAACATCCTTCCCGAAGGAAATTTTCACACATTCCGCGTTTCCCGGCACGGGTGGGTGGGGGGTTGAGGGGCGGACTACATTTCCCGTGAGGCTTTGCGGGGCGCGACGGAAATGCGTCACTCGCGGTGGCCGCGGGAAGGCGCCCGGCGCGCCTCCAGCATGGCGGCACTGCGGGCGCTGCGGGCGGCGAGGCAGCGGCTGCCGGGGCTCGGCCCGGCGGGGCTCAGGGCGTTCTGGGGCGGCCGCAGGTACCCGCAGGGCACGAGCTGGGGTGGCTTCTGGCCTTGTCCGCATGCTGGGCCTTCACCGGGCCGTGGCCCTCTGGAGGTCACTTAGCCGGACACCCCCTGAGCAAGTCCCTCAGGATTTGTCCAGGCGGCTTTGGAATGCCCTTAGGGAAGGAGACTCCACAGGTTCAGCAAGGGCCCACGAGGTGCACTGCTGGCGGGCGGGTGCAGTGGTGTAGGGTTGGAGCCTTTAGAGCTGTTACTGCTTTTATTACGAGTGGGAAAAGAGGGATTTCACAGGAATGAAAAATAATTCCTCTCTTAACATTTTACGTGAAACCACGCGTGCGTTGTTGACTGAGTTGTGGCAGATGAGAAAGTCAATTTTTTTACTTAAAACTGGTGATGATGTTTTTTTACAGGTGGGCACTGATTTTCTTCTGTAGTAGTGGTTATTTTCTGTTGTGGTTTTTATCCACAGCAAATTAGAACATGGAGCTGTAACAGGAAACAAGTAATTAGTCGGGTTAAAGTGCTGTTTTCACTCAGGCCAGTGAAATAAGGTGAGTGGGTGGGTGACTGCCTTGCAGAGGCAGCCTGTGTGGTGAGCAGCACTTGGGGAAAGCCAAACCCTGCCTGGGCACTTCTGTTCCTCATGGACAATGGACCTGCTGTGTCCATGGGATGTGTGAACTGTCTGGACTGAGTCTGATTTAAATCACCATGAATACAAATGGCCTCTGACTCTGTCTTGAGTAGCCCAGAGGCTGAAAATGTTTCTGTTCCGGTGCCAGCAGGAAGGAGGAGAAAGACGTGGAAGCAGACGGAGCAGCTCCTGAGAAGGAGGAGAGGAGTGAGCGCAGCCTGATCTGCCCCCCGCCGCGCAGCCGGAGCTACCTCCCTCCCGAGAACCTGCGGACCTGCCTCGAGTCCCACGTCAGGGAGGTCTTTGGGCCGTGTGTCCCCGAGGACTGGCAGCAGACTCCCTTGAGGGAGACCAGGCTGAAGCATCGCCTGCTGGCCCAGCTGGCCGCAGAGCTGGGCCACGCTGTGCCCAACTCGCGGCTGCACCAGCTGCGCCGCGCCGGGGACGTGCTGGGTTTCTATCGCACCCCCGTGAAGGACGGGACCAAGCTCGATGAACTCGCAGCCGCAGAGCTTCCCCCGAACCTGAAAATCATCTGGCAGCAGTGAGTCCCCGTGGAGCGTCCCCGTGCCTGGCTTGTGCTGCAGGGCAGCAGCAGAGCCCTCCCGCTGGGGTGAGGTCTGTGAATTTCATTAATAAAGGTTCACTGAAATCTCTTCACCCCGTAATGGTGAAGTCTCCAACAGCCCTATAAAATCAGCTGCCATCGAGGCATCTTGTTGAATTCTCCAATGTCTGTTAAGGGCCCCATCTTTTAAGTTCTTTGGATGTTAGTTTTTCTTACAAGTTGGCTGTGTGTTTAATTGTTCTTCCTGTCTTTAACTGATGATGCAGGTCTGCTTTTAATCAGGAGGCAAGCAGGGAAGTCAGGAGGACAAGAAAATAAATGCAACAGTGTGAGAAATGCATGGTACTTTATGAGTGTTTTCTATGACAGAAATTGTTTCCACTGAGATTGAGAGTCTGTGTGTGTGATCTTTCTGGGAATAGTCCAAAAATGTCCTGGTTGTAGCACTCTGTGCCCTGAACCCTTGCTCCCCTGCTTTCTTTCAGCGTGTAGATGCCTGAAGCGCACTTAGGCACTGCTGCATTTGTGTGTTACAGTGCTCAGTTTCTTAACTGAGCAACTTCTCAAGTGCTGCTTTCTTCTTAAAAGCTCTGAAGAAATTGAAGGAACCCTTTATTTTCTCCTTTTGACTCTTGGAGAATTACAGAACAGTGTGAGTGTACACCTACATGTTCCACTGCAGGGTGAACTGGGGTAAGTGAACGTGGAAAGCTGAATGTTCACAAATCCCTCCCCTGTAGCTTATAGGAAACCACAGCTTGACAAATGGCTGACTCTTGTCAGCTTCTTGGCTTCAAAGGCTATTTGGGAGCAATGAATTGGAAGTTATTTTTTCATGAAATTATGTCTTCCCATCAGAAACAGAGATACTTGCACCTCCTTGTTTCCTCTTAACACTCATCTAAGAAAACACTTTCAGTGGTAGGTGCACTTCGTGCTCATTCCCCCTTCTGTGTCTCTCCCAGGATGTAACTTTGACAGCTCATGTAACGTGATCAGAAGAGTGAAAAGCTTGTCTTGTGTTTTGCTGTCTGACTTGAGTCAAATTGCCATTTGCCTGATCTCAGACATATCAGTCCCTTGGAAGTGCAGACCTCATGCTTCCATCAGCACAGGCAGCTGCAGGGACTGGACTACAAGGGAAGAGGATCAGACATGGGCATTGGAGATGCAAAACATTTAACTGCTTGTAACAAGCTGAAAAAGCAGAAATCTGAAATGACCTCAAAGTCTTGCACACAGTGCCTGTGCTGTGGAAGGGCAAGGCTTCTAGGTGCTTAATCACTTTATCCCTGGGCTTTCAAAGGTTTGTCACTTCAGCTGAATTGAATTATAAACAAATAAATAAACATCCATGCATCTTTGTTTGTTTTAGGCCAAACCAGTAGTGAAGATCTGAAGAAAGTGTGAAAAAGCTAGCTTGGGAGCGTATTTCTTAACAAAATGATTCAGAACAGATTTTTCCCTCTGGAGTTTTGATTACAGCTGTAGTGAGGGACCCAGAACACTTACCAAAAGCTCCTTATGGTCACAGAAAGCATGGCCCAAGTCTGATCCTTGTATTCCCACGCCAGAAGCAGACATCAGTAGACTCAGAAGAAGGAAGAAACACCACAAGACCAGACACAGACATTCCAGATTTTCTCACAGGCAAATGAAAGACTGGCTCATGTGTTTGCTTTTTTGATAATTTTTTTTTTTGCTTCTGTTTTGGAAAAAATATACAAAAAAAAAAGCCAAGAAGAACCAACATGGAAATGTGAGGTAAACATCCCAGTAAAAGTACAGAGGCTCCATTCTTTAAAGGAGACACACAGCAGTTATCACCATGCTAGAAGAATGAGATGCAGGAAAATCCTAGAAACAGTGAAAAATCATTTAATGAAGCCTTTGCCCCAGTTCTAGCCATTGCAAATGGGCTTTTTTTTTTATGTTGTTCTTCCCATCCCCAACCCATACTTAATTGTCTTTATAATGCTTAGACAAAGTTGTTAAATTGTAAAATAGCAGTTTTGATATAAATTCTGGTTGGCAGAATTTACAAAAAAAATGCAGACTGCTATTACAGACTCAGCTTGCTTTCTTGCTTTCTCTGTCTTTCTGTCTTCTTTTTTTTTTGTTTGTTTTTGACTTGTCAAAGCCCCTCAGAAAAAAAATACACTTTGGGCAGCAAAGCTGGCTTCTTGGCTATGCCAATCTGAATGCCAAGGAATGCTGCCCCCTGTGAAGGAGTGGTGTCACTTTTCCTTTGCACCAGTGTCACTAGTTACCCCACAAATCTATGATGAAGTGATGAAACACTTAGAGCGCAGCCTCAGCCCCACAGTGGTGGCTGTATATCCCCATAGTCAATTCCTGAAGCCAGGTTTCACTGGGAGCTTCAGCTGGGCCTCAGGGAGGAATGAGGGTCTAGGGAGATGATATAGTCAGCTCACATGCTATCAGCTACTACTATAAATTTTGACATCCAGTCTGTCTATACTGCAGGCCAAGGATGTTGTTTTAGTTATTCTTCAATAACTGGCACAATCACCCACACCAAAGCAATCAGGCTTTGATTCAGTGAGGTGCTTAAGGACATGCTTCTAGTCTGGAAACTGGGTGGTAACTGAAGTCCATTAATTCCTAGGGAACACTTAAGTAGCTCACTGAATCAAGGATGGATTTTTGTTTCTTGTTGATAGTATCATTCAGGTTAGATTCCTGATCACCATTATTTTAATATGAATTAAATATATGCAATTACTTCAGATCCATGCTGAGTTTACTCAGGTGAGAATCTGACCCAGCACTTCTTATGGTAAGAAAAGGTAAAAGTGATTTTTTTTCCCCCCAAGATATATAAATTCAAAACTGAGAAGAAAAAAATTTGTGTACAAATATCACATAACAACATCAACAATTCCATAGATGTAGTTCCTCAGTGCACACTTTAAACAAGAAAAGGGTTTTTTTTGTTCTTTTTCCGTTTTGCTTTTAAAGTCTGGCATAATAATATTAAAGCTGACAAAAAATCAGGGCAAGCTACATCACTTCCTCATACAAAAAAAGTACAAAACATTAGCCTCTAACTAGACATAACATAATACTGGTCATCACAGTTAGACATTTAGTAACTGTGTGTCTTGGAGTATTTTACTGGAGGGTAGTAAAAAATAGCTTCGGCTGCCGATCTTCCATCTCAGGTTACTTCAGTCATAGAGGCAGAGTGATTCTGCAAAGAGGAAAAGGCAAACACGTGAATGTTTGTATACAGCAGTCTGGCACTGATGCACCCTAGTGTGCAAAAGCAACAGGAAAAACCCTTGCTCATAAAACATGCGTTGTAGGTGTATGGTCATTAATTATAATTTAAGAAAAATTATCTAGTTGATTTCTAGTGGACATCAATAGTTAAAGTCTAGTCCCTACCTGCACTTCACAGTCCAGTAGCTATAAGCAGCTGACCAGACAAAATTTTTCTCACAGTCCATGAATATTTTCACCTGCTCAGCCCTTCTGTCATATACAACACAATGTGGATATATAAGTAGCACTTAGTTTCTGGACTATAAACCCATAAAGAAAACATCTAATGCACACAGTTCTGCAGATTTAGTGGAAAGTCTTCCAGTAAATCTTTGCCTAATCAAAATTGACTCTTCAATTAAGCCAAGTATTTCCGGACATAAGTGTTTTTCCATTTTTTTTTTTTTTTAATTCCTCTTTTCAGTTTATTTCACAAATTGTTTAATGAAAGTTGCTATTGATCTTGCCACACATCGCGTGTAGAGGAATGACAGGCCATCTAATAAAGAAAGTACAATTTAAAGAACAAATAAATACGGTGTATTTCAGATAACTCATAAACTACAATTTCTCCTTGTTCCCAGAATTTCTTGGCAGGTTGCATTGACTTGTCTGTTTTGAAAGGACTGGTTACAATGCAGTTATGCCAACACAAGTATTTGAAGTTAGTAGTTTTAACAGAAACACCATCAGTATTGATGTTCCCACTAGTTGTTTTTTGCAGGCTTGAAAGAAGGCTATTAGTTTATCTTCTGATGACTTAGAGATAGAAAAAAGTATATGATTTCTTCTTATTATAGAAGATACTAAACAGTAATAAGGATAAAAAGCCTAATCTCTAATATTTTTTGGGACAGAATGGTTTATCTTCAGGAAAGACTAAATCCCTCATATATGCCAGAAGTTTTCCAGAATGTAATTAGGCAGAATTATTTTTACTTTTCTCTCAGTTTTCTATTCTTCTAAGCAAAAGTTTGTGAGGCATGTGAAATCCTACTTCTTTAGCTGTGGATGTGTATGGGGGCAGAAGATCTACAGTATTTGATGGTTTCAGGGATAAATGCCTTAACACAAACTGCCGTGATGCAGATTCACTCTGTTCAATGCGCTTGAAGTGAGGCATGTGTAGTTAGGTACAAAACAACTTTTTACTCTGCTGCAACAGAAAATATGCTTGGTGATGGTCTGGCTAAGAGGATGTACACTACCTGTGCACTCAGTGTCTCCAGAGGACTTTCCACTCTTGGAAAAGCCATTAGTGGCATTCCTCGTGGGTCTTCAGGCTTCGGTTTAGAAGGAGCTGCATGACTGCCCTTAAAGTTATGGACAACACATATCCCCTGTGTAATGCAGAAAAAAACCAGAGTGAGGTCAGTGTGTTCCATCCTCAGGAAAAACCTGGAGGGGAAATTACCATGGGGGTCACAACTGCCAGTTTTTGCAAAGAATTTAACATGGATTTGGGTTCAAGGCATCATCTGTCTCAGCCTTGGGCTGCAGTGTGCTTACTGACACGGCTGGGCGCAATGACGGCCTTGGTGACGGACCATTCTCAGCCTTCTTACATTTTACACTGGACACAGCAGAGACCCCTATGTATGCTTTATCATCCCAGAACCACAGGCTACCCGAATGATGTCCTTTACTGGCCTAATACTCCCTTCCGACTCTGACTTTGTCACTTCCAAGCAGTGAACACAGTTCCGTGGATGGCTGGATCTCCCTCACATCTGGATGACACCATTTAGCACCATTCCTGCAACGCTTCCAGCACCACTGCTGTGGTGTTAATCCCACAAACCACTCGCTCATGCATGACCAGACTCACAGCATCCACACGATGATGGTGATGCCAATAAGTAACCATGTATGGCAGTGTGTGGCTTGAGGACATGGAAAAAAAAAGGTACACAGTTTGCTGATGGAGTGATTCCTACAGCCAGCTCCTTGCTGGCTCTTCCCCTTCACTGCCATAGACCTGAGAAAGAAGCAGGCTGCAGCCTGAGTGGGTCCTGTGCTAGCAGGATCTGTGCCAGGGATCTGACAGCACCCCTCTGGGGAGACCCCTTCCACCACTCTGAAATTCAGCTCGTGACACCTGCAGGGTGCCAGAAGGTCTGCAAGGCCAAAATGCTTCTGGGGACAGGCTGTCACTGCCACCAACAGGCACTGGGAGCACAGACAGATTGCCCTGGCCTGATAGATGGGGCAACTGCCTCTTAAATTGCATGGGCAAGATGTGAAGTGCCATTCCCAGTGGGAACCAGACAAATTATTCACATAAAAGTCAAGGAGATTCAGGTCAGAGGCTGTAGACATGTTTTTATCTGAAGAGAGCAGAGGACTAAATGACACTTGAAGGTTTGTTGTTGTTGCTGTTTTAAGTACAGAATAGAAAAATAAATCAGTGACAGGACAATAGAGATTTAAGAGATCTTTGAAACCTAATCCTTCCTGATGATGGGGATAAAGTGTCTGTTGCTATGAAGTGGATACTTTTGAAGCATATTTTGATTAAATGGAACCAGGCACATTTCTTGGTAATAGTGAGAATGACCTGGACTGCTTGCTGCGTGCATAAATCCTCAGCAAGAGACCTCTCACCAAACAAAACACTTAAACTACACAGCCCACAGGAGAGCTAGTTACACTCAGAGTCCGGAGAGATGCTCTTCACAGATTCTGCAGGAAGGCCTTTGATATATTTCAACGCGTTTGGTTATCCTGTGAGGGGGGGAAGGATTTCAGCTTGACTCTAAAAGCTGCAAAGTGGGGTGGTTTTGTCTCCAAAGGAGTTCATCCTGACCTTCCCTTCTATTGCACTTCTTTTATGGTCTGAGCACACATCACAGCTCAGAGCCCCAACCTCACATTTCACGCCCTGAACCTCACATTTTTGCCAGATACAAGGCACACAGAGGGGTTTTGCAACAGAAGTGTCCCAGAGAAGGAGTCTCAAGCAAGCCCTCCTTTTGAAATTGAAATCTACACCACCTTTTGCAGCATTTTCCAGAACAGATCAAGTAGGAACATGTGGAGTAATTAAAATAATTGAAATATATAAAACGTACAAATGCTACCATACTAGACTTATCCGTTAGTATGAACCTGATTTCATATTAGGATTTTCTCTGATAATACATTTAGTTAGATGGGGCTAGAATTAGATCTTGCAGTCCACAAGCAATTAGCAAATTTTTTTTTTCATTTTTTTTTAATCATGGTGTTTTTAAAAGGAATACAGAAGGACTGATGGACTTACCAGAAACAAGGCTACAGCAGTCCCCAGGATGAAGCCTGCAATCACGTCCGAACAGTGGTTTCGATACTCAGACACTCGATTTAGCCCAGTAAGGAAGGCAGCACACAGAGTTCCCAAACACAGCACGGGCTTGGCTAGCCTGCTACTCTTCGTTTTAATTGTGCTTGTGATGTACATCTGGAAGAAAGGGAAAGCCAAAAATAAAAAGGGGCTTCACCAGAAATGCATCTTTCCCACCCGGACAAATCCTAAATCAGCAAGAATGTGACAAACCCTCTCATTCATTAAAGAAAAAGGCATTGGAAAATGGAGGAAGAGATTTAAAGTCATTCACAGAACATTTTTAGGAGAACAAAACCAATACTGTCAAATGATGGAAAATATCCCCTTGCATTTACATACTTGACCTTTTCTGAGCAGGTATGCACAGGCTCAGCTTTGCTGATTTTGTGCAAGTACTGGCTCGAGTGGTGGCTAACATGTGCTCTGAATGCACATGACTAAATGTTTGCAAAGGGAGTCAGGAATTCATGCTTATACTCCTGCAGAAACTGTAATGTGCAGATGTAGTGCTTAGAATCTGTACGAACTAACTGCTCCAGTTTCCTGGATGGTATTAAGTTTAAGGAACAGAGAACATTGAGAGAAACCATTCCAGCCATTTTCCCTGCAAGATGAAAGGAAACACAGTATGAGAGAGGTTTCTTTCAAAACAGTGGATTTTGAGAATGTAATTCTGGAGCATGAAGTTTCACTATTTTCCAAATATTTTTTAATGAACCCCACATGTTTCTGGCAGTTTGTTGTTGTTTTTCTTGGTTTGGTTTTTTTTTTTTTTTTAAATACATTCTGACAGGGAGTAAAAACATGTGGGTCACAGTTAGCAGCCAGTCCTTAATTCCAGAGCTACAAAATAACAATGATCAAGCAAACTGAGCCTGATGGCAAAGCAATTAATTAAAATCCTTCTCAGCCAACAAGTATGTAAGCCTCCATGATTTCCAAAGCTTTGATAATTTGAGATGTTCCTGCTTGCTTTGCTTTTCACACCTGAACCTGACTGCAGCAGATGCCTTATGACAGCTAACAGTGAGCACTAGGCGGCAACCTTGCCCCAGCCTTGTCTGGCAGGTTGAGCTGCACCTACCACCAAAACTCACGTTAAGGTTCTTTGGAAACAACAGGAAAAAAATAAAACCACTGCCACTGCGTGAATAATTACCACCCACCCTTTCACCCTGTGCACTCCTTCTAGTCAATTCAATCGAGCAATAGGGAGCCAGATTGCTTTCCTGTTCCCCACCGAAGCACGACTGCTGTTTGCAGCGTCCGAAGGAAAACCCATCACTTCTGTAAAGTAAGAATGCAGTCCTGCTGCAACAGCTGTGAACTCCAGCTGCAGGGAACAACCCACACAGGCTTGTTTCCTTACAGGTATGAGATGAAGCTGGATCTTTGGGTTCTCTTTGTCACAGATAGGAAGTATCTGTACTTGTATGTGTTTCACACGTCTCGGCAAGAAAATGTAAACTTGTAGTAAAAAGAATATTTTTAGCAATGAGTGTAATCAACCACGCAAACAGATTGCTGAGGGAAATCTGTTAAACCCCCGTGAGGAGGGTTTTAAACGAGACAAACTGTTTCCCCAGAGGGCGGGCTCCAGTTCATCCCTAAGTCACGCACTGAGTTCAGAAATAACTGGGAGAGCTTCTCCATTCTGATCAGACTTCCCAATCACTGCAGCTTGTTCTTTATTGTCCAGGCCCAAAAGCCAAGATATTTTTTAGGATTCTCACAGTGCCTACCCACCTTTAGAGCATGGTTTCAGAGTTTTGTGCAAGAGACCAAAATCTCAGTGAAAGACACTTACATATGGTTTCCGACATAGAGCAAATGTTCTTGAAAATTTCCCACAATGCTATTCATAGTGTAAATTTATTTACAAACTCTAAATGTCAAAACCAGGGAGGAGGAGGAGGAAAGAAGTGAATATACAAACATGTGTAGAACATATTAAAAAATAAACTACACGTGATTTAACTGTACAATTTATCTCCTCAGCTTCTTCGCTGTGATCTTATCAGTACACTCAACTAGTGTATTTAGCAATATGCAGTGTGTGACAGCAGCATTTATTGCATGTGATTCCTCTCCCATTTTTTTCAGAGAGACAAAATCATAGACAAGGAGGCTTTTTTGTCTGCAAGTTTAAAATAGACATATACTTATATTTTTATATATATATGCAAATACATGCATATATTTAGAACACATGTTATATTTATAATGAGAAAGGCAGTGGAAGAAATCTGTCTTGACCCTTCAGCAGAAAGTAAGGAGATTTGTGACAGTTTATTTCCCTTAGAAAGTTCAAAATTTCATACCAATATTGCAAAAGTCTATGTCCTAGAAGTTTTACAGACAATCTTTTCTTTTACCATAGAGATTCCTACAGTAAAAGAGAAGCAGAGCCTTTGACAATGATGCTCAGTGCAGCTGCTCAAGTGCCAAGGCCTTGAATTGATCACAGCTGCAGAAGGTATTTGCTGTGGTCTTCTCTGCTATTCAGCATTTCCAAATGTTGGAGGACTCGTGCCCAGGTGTAGAGACCCAGAGAAGCTCACTACAGTCATGGGATGGATTGTGGTGGTGCATCTCTTTCCCCCTCCCATGGCTGCACTCTGATCTGAAAAGTACTCGTTAAGCTTTGGCCTTGGCAAACAGCAGCTTGACTAAGCCTCTCTTGAGCTTATCAGAAGCACTGCCTGTTCCCAGGAACTAACAGGTGTCTGAGGGGGACCTGTTTTTTAACGAACAGCCTTGGAAAATTATTTTTCTTGCCTGAATAACAGTCTAAGTGGAATCATATTTTTGTTGCTGAACTTTCAAAGAAAATTACTGATTCAGGTGGCAGCCAGGATAGAAAACTACCATAATTAAAGCCCACTCTTTTGGGACACCCTAAAGAAGGGTCCAAAGTGAGATCTTTTTGAGTGCTTGATTCCCCAAAGATAAGGGGGTAATGTGGATGTCTCAAACACTGATAACCAGATGGCTGTGGAGCCAACCAAGGACTGTTGGAAATAACAGACAAGAATTGTTGGTAATAACCAAGGACTGTTGTTATTAACACGGCCATGAGAAAGATCAAGTTTTGGCTGGAGAAGGGGGGCCAGGCAGAGATAGGGCATTTTTCTGTGACAAACAACCACAACATAGCACAGGAAATGGGTATGGGCTATAGGGTGGGATTAAGACTACCCAAGACCAAGACTGCATATGACAATTAATTGTCATAGAAAGTGAGAAACCCATCTTTGGGGTGGGGAAACCTGCCCATAAAAAGGTATCCTCCCAAGCCCAGGCAGTGCCCCCAGGACCCTGGACATCTCATGGGCTGGGCCAATGCAGGTGGATCAATGCTGAAACTAGGATTGACATCCCATCATCTGGATTGATACTGGAACATGGAACAGTGATCCCTTTTTCCAGCCATTTCTTTTTCCTTGGAAAAGGAACTTAAATTCCTATGTTTCTAAGTGCACAGCAGCTTGCACTGTGCACTTGGACTGCCATCTCTTCCTGGGATCATTCTGGAAGACTGATAAAACTTCTTTAGATGACATTCTTATTTTTTTATAAATATGGAAGCCAGGGCCTTTTCTCTTTCCCCTGCTTTAGGCATACAAGATTCATTTCCACCTGCAGAGATCACAGAAGTGATGCTCTGGGTTCTCCTCAGCTTCTTTAGCAGGTGACAAAGAAAAGTCCGGTTGATTAAATAGAAACCCCAGATTATTAAAAAACAAAAGACAAACACCCAAAACCCACAAAGCCAAATCAGTCACAGTGGGAGTGTTTTCAGTAGCAGAGCAATGAACAAGTGAGTACAGAGACACCTGCACAGAATACTTGAGGTTCAGCGAAGGGAGGAGACTCCCAGATCTCAACAGACATTTATAAAATGAAAACCAGTGTCTGTGCTGATTCCATTCTTCTGCCTCCTCACCTTGTACCTGTTTTATTTTTCTTGCTCCATGGCTCAATTCTCCAGCTTTATGAAAAACACAGCTATTACTAAGCAAATAACCTGTGTTTTATGTTCAGCAGGCCACATTATCATGCATATTAGAATCAGCAAGAGACTTCTCAAAAAATTGTGCACAGCACAGTTATTAAGCAAAGCTGGATATGAACAGTGCATTTCTTGTGTAATGCTCATGTTATTCCCAGCTGACAGACAAAGAAAAGACAAATGGCAACATTTTTAGTTCTAGAAGGTGACTTCAGACAGAGAACTGGGCTGGAATTGGACTGTTGTCTGAAATGGGCAAACTTTCCTGACCTTGTGGCTCAGAAACAGTTCTACATCCTCACTACACCTGACATCTTCCTGTGTGAGAAATGCAGGCCCATCACAGGTACACTTAGAAGAGCAGAGCTCAGAAACACTGAACTACCTGGGGCTTAAGCACAGGAAGAAAAAACTGCATTCCCCTTCAGCTGTAGAAGTCAGCCTGTTTGGAGAAGGTTTGCCTTCCTAGGAAACAAGGGAGGCTGGGCTGGGAAAGTCCATGAAAGGATGTGATTAGCTTAGGACAGAACCAGGACTAAGCCTGACCCTGGAACTTCCACCTAAGAGTTTCTCGTGGTGCAAACAGCTGCTACAACCATGTTGAGGATATTGTGAACTGTATTTCATACATGGTTGCATATTGTTCAGAAGTAATGTACACAAAATGCCACAGCCTTTTAAAACATTTCCCAACCAATCCTGAGCAAAGAAGTTGTGGTTTATTTCTCTATCATTATTCATGCAACATTCAGTGCAAACAGATGGATATTGAAACAGCAGCGGGTGGATTCTTCATTTGAGAAGTAATAATGTGGTGTTTCATTCATCTGCTACCAAGAGCACAGGGCAAAATATTCAGTAAATACCCTGTCTTTAAAAACTTTAAGGCTTTTCTTGCATACTTATGACCTACAGAGAGACTCTGACACTACTTTGAGTAAAGCTATAGGGGGAGAAAAGACCTAGGTTAATGCATTTTGAGATCAGAACCAGGCTAAGTCCTTAGATCTTTATGGTAAAACCAGTACGGTTTTCTGCTTTGTTAGTAAGATTCTTGGATTAATTTTCAAGCATCATAGAAATTTTAGCCAGAGAACACAAAGGAGCATCAGTCTGTTTCATCAGACTTTGTAAGACAGTGTCCTTTCTTGCCTGCATGGCAGGGTCACCTTGTTGGTGTGTCAGCTGGGGTGCATTTAGCTGTGATAACAACAAAATTCTGGCATTGACTTTTGTTAGAATCTTCTTTGCAACATGAGTCAAGGTCCTAAACAAGGGGAGCAAAATTCAGCCTAAGTTCAGACCCCCACTGAAATGGCACAATTTAAACTTTAAATGTTCAACAATACATGGCATGTGAACAGATGTAGCAGTACAGAAGCCGTTTAAGGATCAGCTTCATTTTAATGCTTATGAGACAAGGAACGGGGAGAAGAGAAGATTGAATGAGAAAATCAGCAGCAAAGACAAGTTTAGGACCTCACGCCTCTACATGCAGTGCCTCAAAAGCAATGAGCATTTCATTTGCTTATACCAGGATTGGTAAAACGGAGAGAGAAGGGGATCTTCCCCTACTGACAAAAAAAAAGCTGTCCCCAGAACAACCCTCTTTTTCTCCAAAAATCCATTGTAAGAAAAATGCCCCATCTAGGTGCACAAACAGAAACCTCTCATGCAACCTCTCATCAGTCATCACCGGCACCTACCGTGGCATATAAAGCTGAGTAGATGCTCAAAGCAGCATGTTTGGATGGAAAAGATCTCCTGGCCTTTTCAATCACCTCCACATCCCCAGTGCAGATGTTGCCATTGTTGATGAACTGGTGGTGGGCCCGACAGTCGTTTCCAGTGTAGTTGGGTTTGCACACAGTCAGGAAGTAGGGAGCCAAGTTCCCAGTCACAACCTGGCCAGCGTTTACAAAGATGTCAGTGGCAAAAAGTCCAAATGCAAACACTCCTGTGAGGAAAGATTAAAAACAGTGATTATTCAAACAGGTTTAGAAAATCTCACTATACCTGAGAGACATAATGAGAGTAGTATCATGTACTTAAAACAAATCTGTCACAAAAAAAGGGATCTCTGAACCTGAAAGAGCAGTGCAGTGCTGAGACACAATATTCCTCTAACATAACCACCTAGGATCAAGTACCTTTTGGATTTTGACTATTCACCATCTTGATGTTGAAAAATTACAATCCTGACCTAGAAATACTTGGCATGTACTTTTGGAAGCACCCCAATGCTTTGCTCTGGAAGACAGCTGCAATTCAGTTCATGCCACCGGGAGCACATAACCACAATCCTGTCAGATGAAGTATTCACTTCAATGCAGGAACTTTTCCACAGTTGTGAAGCGTCTCTTGATCAATACTGCAGTTGTCACATCCTTCACTGACTCCTCTTGAGTGTTATCAACACCTGCTACAGCTGCTATGAACTTATGAGGATCTTTCAGATGCAAGTAATACCTACATACCAGAGGTACAGAACAGCAGGTTTGCAAAATACCAGACCCAAATGTTCTGAAAGATTAAATCAGCTCTCCTCTTCCCCTTCTCATCACTAAGGTTGATTAAACTGTCACAAAAACTTAGAACAAATAACTATTGTCTTCTGGTGTGGGAATATTGAGGGTCGTGCATTTTTGCTTTCTCCCTTCTGTAGCTCTGAAAGCAAAAGTCATTAAATTATAAATTAACTGAGATTGTTATGTATTTAAATATGACCAAGAGCTGGAGCTCCAGGGAAATCATCTTAGGAAAGCTGTGATAAAATCTTAAAAGCTGCACCACCATGACTGTAACATCTTCACTGCTTATCTATACTGAGTTAAAAAAAGATAAAAAGGCTGCTCTACTCTGAGACACAAAAAATATGAGGGACTCAGCAAAATAATGCAGCATGTACCGACAGTAACATAAAATAAGACTGTAAATAAAATGGATTTGTTGTACAAGTGTTGAGTTACAAGTGTTGAGTGGGGCATGCCTGTGCTAGTTGGTCAGAGAGATGGTTTGGTGTCACTGGCACAGATCCCTCGCTGGGGTACTGATGGGAAGAGCCCTGCCCTTGGGCAACAGCCTGGAGGGGCTGCAGAGCCATTCGTCCTCACCATCCTCCCCCAAGGTTAGCAAGGAGCATCACACAGTGAGGATGATTCTGGGGGCAGAGTGTGTTCCTATTCCTTATGCAAGTTTACTTTTATTTATTATTAATGAACTGGTACGTGATCATGGATTTAAAAAGCCAGTGGTGGCCAAAGAAGGAGGCTGCCTTCCTCTGGTTTTAGGCTTCTTTTCAGTGGTGTGACAGTTTTCCTCCCATTTATCTTTCTATGTTTGAAAGGAGAGAACACTGACACTGCTCCTTTATTTCCTTTATCCCTCTGGTAATATTTTAAATCCATGGTTTTCTACAGCCATCAGGAACATCTCACCTACATTACTCAGTGCACAAGCAAGTTCAAAGGAAAAAGGCAGAAGGGTATCTTTTCAGCCTTAAGAACAGCTGAAGTTAGGACAGAGATGAGTCTTATTTTATATACATCACTCTGTCAAAATTTGAAATTTTTTTGGCACAGCTTGCTTTAAATGGCATCTTTCTGATGTTCTGTGCAAATTACAGGGAGTGCAGCGAGGATTATTACCCAGCCTTTTACAATAGTTAGAGGAAATTTAAGTGTCAGGCAGTCTGGCTCATGCTCTTTATCATGTATGTACAAGCCAAGAACTGAGACATTTCAGAAACAGCTCGCGGGCTTCACAAAACTATTTCAGTCTCTAGGAAGTGCATATGTACAAAGGTACTTTTCTCCATTAAAGAAAGACATTTCAACACCTGCTTTTTATTAATATTTGGTAGCACAGAAAGTGCTGGCCCAGATGCAGCTGCTGAGGCCTGCAGTAGTCTGGAGAAGAGCAGAGCAAGCCATGGCTGAAAACTTTATCACATTCTGACTGTGGTGCATTGTGGCTGCTGCAATCCCTCTCTCACAGCTCTGCCAAGCTGTGCTCTGTGAAAATCACAGCTATGTGCAGCAATAAGTCTGGCTGGCAGGGATGTGACCCTCACAGGCTGATTACACATCATGTCTCTGGAGACTTGGAGCAAGGGTTGTGATTGATTTAAAGGCTGTAATGCCAGTGCGCCTGGGCAGTGGTGGACAGTCCCTGATGGTTTTTGTACCTCAGGAATCCATCTGTGCAATGGATTTGTTCAATGACCTACAGCAGCTAAACTAACTGACCAGAGCACAAAAATGCAGTGACGTGATTGCTAGCCTTTTAGAGGCAGACAAATTGCTCTGAAAGGCTCCATGGGAAGGGCAACTAGCCCCAGCTCTTCAGGGTCATACAGCTCAAGCCTGTCATATAATGCCAGAGAGAGAGAATGGGAGATGTGCCTTTTCCAGACTTTGACATTCAGGTGTAATGGGAGGTGGTGTCATCCTGCTCAGCAGCAAGAGCTTTATTTCAGTTTGCTCACTCTGGGCCAGAAAACCTGGGAATGAGCTGTAGTGCAGAACTTAGCATATGCTGAGAAAAGATGGGAACAGTGCAAGCCACATGGGAAGCAGACCTACAGCTGCTCACTAGCAGAAAGGATGAAGGTTAATTGCAATTACATAAAGCCAATCTTTCCCCTCAGCCACACAGTGTCACATAGTCTGGCTGCAAAAAGAGGCCTTAAAGAAGGAGCAGAAGGTATGTCTGGAAAGGCCTTCTGACTTTTTCTCACTGTCCTGACTCTCAGCTGTATTTTGTCTCAACAGCAGGTAGAAAGAGGAGGTTAGAAGACAAAACAATAAGCAGAATGTAACTGGGAGTGATACTAGCTTAGGCCAGAGATAAGAGGGCAGGCTGTACTCCCTGCTACTTTCTCAGCTGCTCCAGAGTCCGAGAAAGCAAAGATCAGATTTTTACATATCTTCACCTCCAGTGAGAAAGCCCTTGGACAAATTAAATGTTGAAGCCAGAAAAAGAACAAACAAGGAAAGTCCTGTTGAAAAATGCTGAGGGCAGACAAAGTGAAGATTGACTTTCCAGATTCATGTCATCTGAACTAACACTTGCCTTGGCAGAAAAGTCTAAGTATTTAGCAGCTTCAATTTTTGAGTGCTTCATTTTTAATTTCTCCACTTACACATCCCTCTAAATGACTGTCAGAAAGTCCTTCATGAACCCCTGATTTCTGGGCTCTCACCCACATCCTACTCTCATGTTCTATCGCCTATCAAGCTCCTTGTGTGGCTGTTCATCAGTGTTACCACCTCCAGCTCTATTGCTTTTGCTAACAGACACATCTGCCCTGAAGAAGAATCCAGCTCTTCTCATTCACTGCAGCCTCTGTACAACCCTCTGTCCTCCCTGCAATTCATGCTCAAGCTCTCTTCTTCCACCGTGAATCTATGTAACCTCAGTCACTGCAGCTGCTTGTTGACTCCATGGAAACTCTCGCTATTAGAGGCATTTAAAATGCCTCTGATTTGAAAAAAAACCAAACCACTACCACAACAAAAATCAACAAAAACCCTCTTGGGACTTTTAGAAGAGCATCTGAAAAGACATCAGGAGGAGGGAAGTAAGAAGCCAGTGGGTGGAAATGAGAAGGCTTTATTACAGAAAGAACATGAAACCCTTAAGTAAAGTGACAAAAGAAACAATGCATTGAAGGGTTCACGAGACATCAGAAACTGGGCTCTTTAGTAACATATCATCATGTTTTCTACCAAGGATATTTATTTAGGCACTTCTCTCTGTCCCAGTCAATTTTCTGAATTTGTCACTCTCAACTTAACTTGCTTGGAAAATGTTCCTATTTCACATGCACACTCACATTCACCTAACCCCTTTTCCACCCCCCTGTTTTTTAAGGAAGATTAGAGTTTCAGTGGAGAATGTCCATGGAAGGACTCAGGGCTCTATGGCAATGTTGATCCTTAACCCATCTCTGAATGTTTTGCTCTAAGAATCTTGTGCATCCAATAAAGCCATAAACTTATAGCCCTGTGACTCAGACTCTGCTAAATCACCCTTCATCATTACATCTTAAAGGAGACCTGTATCATTAATCCATTTTACAACAGGAGAGATGGGGGTTGCAGGGTAATTTATTGTCCTGTTGCCGTGGCATCAGGAACAGGCTCAACATCAAGCTTCCGAGTGCTCATAACCTCATCCCAGGATTGGCTTTGATCTTCTACCAAAGACCCCACAAAGCTCACTACTCCAGCTATCTACTACCTCTTGTATCTACCCGCTTCACTTGTGGGCATCTGCCTGGATACTTGTTTCCCCCAGATATAAGAAGGAAGACACATGGTTTGACCATGCCAGAAGAAATTCAGTTCCCACTGCAAGAATACTCTGGAGGCTCAAGACTCGTCCTGACAGATGCACAGGGTATCTTCCTTCCTCACTGCTTTCACAACCACCAGTTTTCATCAAGGCAGCTGTCAGCTCAGAGCCTGGCATCAAAGGGAACAGTAAGGGTTGGTTTGTCCCCAGCACAGTGACCTTTTTCTCATTGTGGAGGTTCTTCTGTGATAAGATCTACAGTAGCTCACGCTGCTGCGGCAGTTTAGGTTTGGGGCAACACTCCCAAATACAGCTTGAGCCCTATGGAAAGGCAGCCAGTTAATAACAGAACATGTAGTGTTTCACAGCAAACTTCAGATGCAAGGCAGACAGAAGGACAGGGTCAGGTAAGCAGGTACTCAGGGAATTGACATCAGAGCTCTGGGGTGTATCTATCCTATTACAACAAACTCAATGTGTGTATAAATCTTGTAAACCTTTATTTGCTGAACTAAAGTCTTAATTGGCTGAAATAAAGCCCTAATTTCATTATTTAGCGGCCCACTGTGAGGTGTCACCATGCTTTAGATTAAGTTGTCAACTTAATCTATCTGCACCATTTGTTAATGGCAAATTATGCGCATCCAGAGTAAAATCCACTGGTAACAAGCTGATGAAGCATGCTGTATTTCTAGATATCTGAATTAGAAAGGGGCTACTTGCATGTTATCAGGGCTTTGCAGGTAGACAACTTAATCACGTGTATTAGAAACCTAATATAATGAAATGCAACACAATACATACTGCAGTCACCCTGTCGTAGTGGGTCAGGGAGGTCTGAATCCCTGATCGTGGGGGTATGATAGCAGCTGTACATAAAGGACTAAAACCTTGACTGAAACAATTCACTAAAATGTTTTATGACCTCTATTTGCAATACAAAGCATGAAGCAGAACGCAGAAGCAAATGCAAGGTGGAACAATGTTAACAAAGTGCTGTTATGGGAAGCTGAATGGGAAATTACAAGACACAATGAATAAACATACACAAAAAAGGCTGTGTATGCTCAAGTTGGGAGACAGGGAGAAGAGGGAGAGGTCCAGGAAACAGCCACTCTTGCCACTTAGTTTCTCAAAGGTTCAGCACATAAACAGCAAGTTTTGGCATTAGAAATTGGTGATAGAACTGCTGGGAAGGGTGGGGAGAGGAGGGAAGAGAGAGGATGTGACTAAAGTAAAGCAGTGCAGCAGCAATATATCAGAAAAAACTGCTCTAGTTTGACCTCAGAATCTTTTAAAAAAAAGTCTGTGAAAGCAACTGTAAAAGATAAAGAGGAAGATGGAACAAATTGCAGCATACATCAAAGTCTGCTGTTTCCAAGCTAAGCCAGCTTTTTTCCACTGATAAAGAAACTGGTTTTCTAAATATAGGAAACAGCAGGTTTCACGAGTCTAGGCTGCAATACAGGATTTGATACACACTGCAGCAAGGTGAGAGGCAGACCTTTGCCACAAAAGCAAATGTCTACCAGGATGGAGGATTCATGCCAGGGCTAGGAAGCAAGAAGAAATTGTGGTTCTGCTTCCTGTAGACAAAGACTCAGGGAGAGATTTAATACAAAGCTCAACATTCAGAGTCACAACTAAACTCAGGACAGAAGGCTCTTAGAAACAAACATGTGCTGAGACCTTGAGGAGAACGAGGAGACAATCAACAGAGAGCACAGTAAACAAGATAGGAAAAAAATGGGACAGAAACATGGGGCTTTGCCAGCATTCCAGAAAAGCTGTAGGTTTTTTGTTTTGTTCCACTTTCAAAGTGCAAAGAAGTGCTTAATTCTGTATATGTGAAGGAAAAGCAAGAGGTGAAAAGCAAATCTAGCACCAAACGCAAAACATCCAATGGACATTATATGAGAAGGGTCCTTATCTTTCACAGGACTGAAAGACAGCTTGAAGTTTCCCTTTTTGCTTCTCTTTCCTTGCAAAATATAGATGAATGTTCAATGAAGTATCTATAGCTTTCTGTTTGTTTTGCGGAAAGCACATTTAGGCTACTATTCTTAAAATCCCATCCTTTCCCTGCAACTTCCACTACAGAGTTAGGGAGGGAGAAAAAGCCTCTTTGCCTTTCTAAAATTTGGGAGCAGCAACTCTTAAAGTTCTCCATGATGTGCCTTGCAGGGCCAGACAGTAGTGTTCATTTTTCCTGACACATGAGCACCTAGACACATTGCAGGATTTTTCTCATCCTTTTGAAAAATATAAACTGTAATGCCTTATAATACATTTTTCAAAGCAGTTAAATTACTGCTTTTTGAAGGTTCTCATTAAGACTTGCTTAAACATCTGGGTACCAAAACTAAACTGGCAGCAAACTTTTTGCCACAAGCCAGACTCCTTGCTAGGGAAGAGAACTTGCAAGAGAACTTAAGTTAATCAGCTCTGTAACTTTTGGCCCTAAAGTTTATCAAGAGAACACACCCAGAGAAATCCATGTAGAAGCAACCTAGTTGTCTTTGCACAGCCAGGCACCTGGGAAGCCTCATTTTGCAGGAAGCAGCTGTATGGAGCTAACTTCCCTAGATCATCCAGGCAAAGGGTACAGCTGCTCAGTCTGTGCCATGTTTTCAAAACGCAGGCAAAATGCAAAATGAAAAACATGCACTTATCTTCAGTTCCTTTCACAAATTATTTCATCCAACAAATTCTACTTCTCTCATTTCACTGCAGAGGCAGGGAAAAGGTTTCAGAAGAAAACAAGCACATAGTGTAGTTTAAGACAAGGCAAAGACTTCAAGCCGTTTTTAATAACATTAACTTCATTTTTCTCAGGAAAACAAACACAGCTGCAAAACCAAGATTCATTTCCCTAGCATGGATTATGTCCTACTACTCTCTGAGAGTCCACTGTATCATTGCTATCCCCTTCTCTTCCACCAGAAGAGAAACAACAGCATGAATTTTTAAGAATAAAGCTAACTGTAAGAAAACATACTGAGCAAATGCTTAGCCTCCATGATCTAAGGACTTTTAGTGCTGACCCCGCAGGCAAGAGTGTTTGATTGGGACTTTGCAACATGCCAAATGTGCTGGAACAGTCAAAAAGCCCTGAGTGGCACAGTGGACATTCGTACCCTGCTTCTCTCTTAATGGCAGTTTGCTGTCCATCAATGTGTCCTGGAGGTTATGTAAAGTTCAAGGGTGTTTTACTTTTAACTTAATTTCTGTGTCTTTTTGCACCCACCAGCAGCACACAGACCAGGCCCAAGTAACAAACCACAGGTGGTTTGCTTTCACCCCCATGGTGGCAGAAGGGACATTTCGCTCCCTGCCTTCCATGCATAAAGCAGGAGGCACAGAGGGACGCGAGGGAGGAAGAAAACTACGGTTCTTCCTCCTTTGCAGCATATATTTGCTGATAACGAATATGCTAACACAGGGTAAGACCTTCAACTCCATGCTCTGAGGAGGTACCCTGCCTGCAGCCAGGGATGTGCTCCATGGAAGCAATGCAACACTTGCCACAGCCACAGCAGATATTTTTCATTCCAGGTAAAGCTCAGAAATTCAGCAGTGGCAGGGAAGAAGCGCCCCAGGTACTCTCAGCATTTTTCCCCCATTGCTTCTTGTAAGTCAGACCATGAGCTGGGGCTTGGCTCTCTGTGAGGGGCAGTGTGTGAGGGTGCTTCACTTCTAAGAGTGCACGAGGAGGGCAGTACCATGATGCTCTGTGGGCAAAGCCCCTCTTGGCCAGCGGGGAGCCATCTGAGGAGCCACTGGCCCACGCCAGCAGCCAGACATCCCATCCCACATATGAACTTGGGACTAATCAACAGTGTGAAGAAGGTAAAGCGGTTTGCAAGCACCATGTAAAGCAACCTCTACGTGGTTTAATGACAGAACTTAATTTCTCAGCAATTAACTCAATGGAAGCTCTCAGAAAAAGCAAATACAATGAAAATAATAATATTATTTTGAAGTGAACTCTGGGCTTTTTTATGCTGTGCTCAGCTGAACATTATGTGGCAGAGTTATGGATGTTAAAATTAGAGCTGAAAAGAAAAATGCCAAATAGATGAGCTAGTGAGGACCAATTTTTAAGTAAAATGGGTAGCTCACATAAACTAGCAGTGATGGATTCATTCATAAAAGGATTTGATTGGTATAACCTTTCTTTAAGGGTCTCAAAAAAGCATTAAGCTCAGCAGAATATGATCTAAACCAGCTCCAGCCAGCATGATATGGCAAATTTTGAAAGTTACCTTGCAAATCCTATGGGGAATATCCCTCTAAGGTGGAAGATGCCTGCAAAGATTTCACAGCTTAATTAATTTTGTGCTGTGTTTTGGCGGGGTGTTTCATTCTGGTTTGGTTCAAAGAGGGTCCAAGTTGCAGTACACAGGATGCTTACCTATAAAACGTATTATTCTTCGAAGCAGTGGGTTCAGGTAACAGCACTCTCCAGTCAAAATAGTTTTCTCTTGAATAATGAGGGTTTCTCGGGTAGACTTTATGAAATACATGGATATCTCACCAATAAATATCTGCCGGGAAAGGGAAAGAAACAGAAGGTTAAAAATTATATGAGCAAGCATTAAAACATGGGTGACTAGTTCCAGCCCACTGACAGTCCTACACAGTAGTGTGTTTGGGGACACTGCACTTACACTGTGGGGCTACTCAGCATGAGCTCACACAGACCCAGCTCCCACCCAGGAGAGGGTTCATTCTTGCACTCAGTGTTACAGAGACCCAGAGGAGCTGACTTTAATCATGGGGTGGATTGTGATGGTGCATCTCTCCCCCCTCCCCTGACTGCCCTATGAGCTGAGAAATGCTCATTAAGCCTTAGCCTTGATGAGCTGCACCTGGACTAAGCCCCTCTTGAGCATATCAGAATCATTGCTCCCAGGAGCTCCTGCTGTCTAACGAGCACCTGTTTTTTCACAAACAGCCTTGGAAACTTATTTTTCTTGTCAATAACAGCCCAAGTGAAATAATATTTTTGTTGTTGAACCTCCCACAAAAGCTACCAACTTGAATTGTGCTCAAGGTGGAAAATTACCATAACTAAAGCCCACTCTCTTGTGACCCTCTAAACAACAGTTCAAAGTGAGATCCTTTTTGAGCTCTCAGTTCCCAGAAGATAAGGGGGTAATGTGGATGTCTCAAACACTGATAACTGGATGGCCATGGAGCCAGCCAAGGACTGCTGGTAACAACAGACAAGGATTGTTGGTAATGACCGAGGACTGTTGTTATTAAAATGCTGTGAGAGCAAGATTTGACTAAATGTCCTGTTTGACTTATCAAAAATGAAGTCTCCAGAGAACCACTGCTTATGCTGTTAGCAGTGCTTATGTATTGCATACTTTTGTGTGATCTGGTCATTCATGCTTTTTATAAATGTAATAGCTGCTTCCGACAGGAGTAGGATCATTATTTCTTAAGCACTTAGAACTAATTTAGTTCTGTTGCACTGAGGCCTATCTACCCTCACTAAAGCTGGACAGAATTTAATCACAGGCTTTAGAGGCAATGATAGTCCACACACAGCAGGAACTTCTGAAAATATCACCTATCATGTTCTGTCAGCAGGCTTTAGAAAGGGAAACTGGGAGCCTTTCAGAAAGACAGAGTTTGCAATTAAAGTGTTTAAAATAAAAAAGCCTGCCTGAAATGGAATAAATGAGCTTTTAAGGGGGAGCATTCAAAATTATTAATTTAATACATTATTACAGGACATACACAAGGGAAATCCATAGTGTTAGGGAACAGTCAGAGAAATACATAACAAAAGTGTTTGTGTACAGACACACATGGGGTGGCACAGACACCTGGAGTTAGTATAAATGTCAAGGATAAGTCACCTTAGTTCACTTTGACTGCTGGAATGGTGTGTTGTTTCAAGGGCAACAATTTATCCTTATTAAGCCAGATGAGCGTCCTTATTGATTATTGACATTCAAGCCAAGTATGCTCAACCTCTTTATAATTCTACCCGCTGATGGCGAGAGATGTGGCGCTGTAAAATGCGTGTCGATAATGGCATCTGGAGGGGAGCTGATGCATGGGAGCTGCACTGAAATATTGCCTTTATCCCGTTTCACTCCATCTGCTCTTAACAGAATTGGCAAGCAGTTCAATAAGCTCAGCTCACTAACGACGGGGCTGGGAATTAAGAAAAAGACCATCCGCACTAAAGCAGTTTGAAAGTGACACTCTGTTTCAAACCGTTTATTATTTGAATTATTATAATGTTCAGAAGTTTGAATTACTGCTTTGGCTCTCTGTCTGCCCGGGGCTGTACATACACACTGAGAGACAATTCACACCCTGAGGGAATTCTACTCTATGCAGACAGGGGCTACTCGGCTTTAAAACGTCCTAAACTTTTCAAATAAGAGAGACTTAGGTATAAAACATACTAATAGTCCTCCTGTAACAATACATACATCTTTAAGCTTCCTTTGCATCAGAAGTTAACGGAGTATTTTCCTGCTTCAATTCCCATCTTTGTTTCCATAAATCTAGCTGTCTGGCATAACTCCTAGCAACTCCCATGTGCATAGATTAGTTCCACTTAGATTTAGGAGTAAATTTTGCCAGGCTGTAAATCTGTTCAGTTCCATTCCACTGATTTAAGCAGAGTTATCCCAGATTTCCTACAGCATAACAGTTAAAAAATTGATTTTTTTTAAAGTGAATACTGCCTTCGGTTTAATGCAAAATTTATGTATATGGCAATAAAGTTGTGTTTGTGTGGAGATACAAAGTGATTCAACATAAGTGGATGATTCTTGTCATGTCATCTCTGGCACTGAATTTAGTTGCTGAAATTTGTTCTTATGTGCTTAATATGGGATCTCTAGAAAGTCAGCCTTACTGTTTCCTAAAATTTCAATGGGCAATTGGACACCTGATTCTGAAAGCTAGTTCATCTGTGTGCAGTTGAATGTGGTCTGAATAGCTCTCAAAGAACTTGTATTTTTTTTTCTCTCCAGGCATTTCTGAAATCAAGTAACTCCACTGATTCTCGTGATTTAAAACCTGATGATTCTGCATGATTCATGCGGGGTCCACATCCAGCCAAGTTGTCCAGCTGGCCTCCCAGAATCAATCACCGGCACTACTGAGTGCCTCAGCTGCTGCCAAAACAGAATCAGCACTCCAGGAATGGTTACAAATCAGTTCTATATCTGAAATCCAAATATAGATTCTGTATATAAATATGGGTGGAAAAAGAAAAGAGCAAGCAAACTGCTTTTATTTCCATTTGGGAAAACAATGCAAGGTTAGTGAACTTCAGTATCATATTGGTTTAATTAGATAGTAGAAATGGCAGGAGAATTGCACTGAAGGTTGGGGATTGAAAGCACAAGTGATCTGCAGTCTGCTGTGGTGTAGGTAATAGGGAAGCAAAGGTAGTGCTCTGGATGTATTTTTGTTCTTGTTTGCCTGAATGCAACAGCAGCTCATCTACACTGAGAACATTATTGCTTGAGAACCCTTGCTCACATTCCATTTCTTATTACTAGCAGGTAAAAAAATACAAGGATGACTCAAAGCCCCAGTATGAATTAGAAGTACCTGCCCAGAAGTAATTTTTACTCTGATGATTTCAACCTCTCCAGTGACAAAACTTCTACAATTTTCCCTGCCTTCCAATTACTGGCAGTGTCACCAAATACTTGTCCCTCAATGTTCAGCTCTCAAAGCTCTCTGCTGCACATGCTTTCCTTATTTCCTGGCTCATCCTGACCCAGCAGATAATAAAATTATCTGTCCATTTTCCTCTTCAACAGTCTTTTATCCATAGTAGTCCTTCAGCTGACATTTTCAGACAGTGAAATGTCTCATCTTCCCCTTTCAAGTTCCCAGCACAGCATTAGCACCTGATACTCCCTCCACTCCTGTACAGTTTACCAACAATTTGTAAATTTAATTATCAGTTTAATCAACAAAACAGTGGAACTATTGCTTTTAAAGGGACATGGAGTATTTTTTTTTCCCCCTACAGCACTTTCTGATAAGCTCGCACAAAGGATCATTTGCACAACTTTGTTCCCAAAAAACAAAAAGAGGTGAACTTCAAGAAGACCTCTTTCTGTGAGGATAAACTACGATAAAACTATCCAGGAATGTGTCTGTGGTACAGCCAAGAGGAGGTTGCAGACAGCGTCATCCTAGAGCTGCCCTCCTGTGGTAATTGTGCAGTGGGGCAAGGATGGAGAGCCGAACTGAAGAGTAACTACTGATGGCGCTGACTGCCACGGATGGGCCCAGCTTTTAACCCCATTTGTTCCTTTTATCAGTTTTTCTCATTCAGGACATTGGCCTTGTGCCTCAGTTCAAATCCTGTAGCAAAGCTGAGGACTGTGTCCCTTCCTCACTCCCCTGCCATGCTTTCACATACTTCTCCTCCAGTAGCTAAAATCTTTCTCCTTAGTCATGTTTCTCTAAACTCCTGTGCATGTAGTGCCACAATCTGGTTCCTCGTGTGCTCCAGTCATGCTGCCCCAGTCTCACCTCTGTTTTCCTCCCTTTGAAAACCCACTACAGATTCACTGCAACTCAAGCTGCTCATCCGTCTTCTCCAGTGGAATCTGCCCTGACTGCCTCCTCGCTCTGCCACTGCTGCTGGCAGGGGCTGCACCTCACAGCCCTCCTGCCTCCCTCACTCACTCACTCACTCACTCACTCGTGACAGATACGATAACGCTACTTTTATAATTTTTTCATGCTTTCAGTGAACACTGGGGTTGTGTGAAAGCTCCCACCATTTTAATTTCAGTTGCAATTCCACACAGGTAAAGGAGGAGCATCATCCAGGATGCATGGAAGAGATGCAGGATGCACCACTGTGCCCACAGCCTGGGACTGCCTTAAGTCTGTCTCTCTGGGAAAGTCACTTCCTTCTGCTGCTTTTCATGAACAAGTACAAGTGATGTCATTTCTTATCACAGCAAGACAATGGAGTTCCTATATTAGGGAGAATTATGTGAAGTGCAGACATGACCTGTCTGTTTTTCCTATGCATTAAATTAACATTATTCTGATTTCTGTGAGCTTTTAAATCCTTCAACTTGTTTACTCTAACAGCACCCTTGTGACACAGTCAGTCCTTGTTAACATCACTTTCTACACTGAAACCCCACCCAGGGACATGCTAAAACACACAAAAATCTCTCCAGGAAACAAAACTGAACTTAGATCTTGGGACATCGTTGCTCTTGGTTCTGGGCAGGTTTCAGCAAGCTCTATGACATTTCCCAAATCCTGTGCAAGGATGCGTGTGGCTGCACTTTTAATGTCACAAATAGAAAGAACCAAATTAATCAAGTCTGCAGCATTCAAACAGCAGCCAAGGGGAGGAGTGGATATGAGGAAGGCACTGGCTGTGAGACAAGCTACATGCAGAGCGCTGAAAAACAGAGAATAGCAGCAGATGAGGGTTGTGGAGCTCTCAACCCCAATCAGCCAGTTTCAGCATGACTCCACACACTCTCTCTGGGAAAAGCAGCACTCTTCACCAAAAGGTGACCTTTGCAAAATGTTCCAGAGGGTGTTTCATCAGCACTGGCCTCCACTGGGCCAAAAGCAGTTCTGCCGTTCTGCACTGTATCTCTGAGATTTGTATCAGAATGGCTGCAGTCAGGAGAGGGATGTTCTTCAGGCTCTACATGGGAGCTCGTGTCTCCATTCATCTGTCACGGAGTGGCTGAAGATTTTCACAAATCACACAGAATGGGGAGACACAGAATCACAGAGGGGCCCCTCAGTCCAACCCCTGTCAAAAAGCAGGGCCAGCACAACCCCACAGCCTCTGCTTCAGTGTTTGCCTACCCTCGTTGTTGAAGTCTGCCTAATTTGTAATCCATTTCATTTTTTGAAGCCAGTGTCCCTTGCAGGGTTGCCTCTTGTGATCTGAACAGTCTGTTTCCCTCTTCTCCACAGTCCCCACTAAGAACATGGCTTATATTGGCTTTCACTTACTGCTGTGAGTTTCTTAATTCCTTAGATCTTCCTCACATTTAGCCTCAGACCACGAGGAATATTGATCTGCCATCCCATCTGCTACCTTCAGGACCCAGTATTGACACTCTGAAGCTGAGACACTCCATGGTCAAATCCACGTGGCAAACAATTAGCAACATTTATATTGAGAAAAGGCGCCTTAGAAGGCAGGATGTGGCTGAGGTCTGCCTTGACACCCTCCCAAGGGCACAGGATTTCTGCTGTGATCCACAGACCCAAGCCTGCCTGGGCAGGCAGTAGTTTTCCCTGATAACATCACTATCGTTGATATTACTGAGGACGAGGGACCAGCTGAGGGCTCCCTCAGACACTCTCTTGTCTTTGCCATCACCACCTAGACAGATGTTCTCTGCCCCCAGGAATCAATACTGTCTTTTGCAGAACTATACAAGGCAATGAAAGAGTGTCTTCAGCTGAACGTTGCAATGCCAGCTCACTTTTAATTTTCCAAGTATACAACTCAGTGTGTTCAATCTGCATTCAATTGCTCACCTCATTCTGGTTTTGAGTGGGTGGTTGTTGCTGTTGAATGAAAACAATAGCAAAGAATAGTTATAAGTACTTTCCCAGGACAAGAAAATTGCATTGTTGTTTTGTTTCTTTTTTTATTTCCAGTCAAAAGGGTTGCAATCCACAATTTATATTCTGGCCTGCTCAAAACTCGAAACTGTCTTACTGTTGTGCTCAAAAGCCTAATACATTGTGGTAAAACTGTCTAAAAGAATTATACTGAAGTTCTAATGAAGAGAAGACAGATTTCCCACAGCTCTGCATTGTTCCTCACAAACTGGCAGGTGGCTGGGACCACCACAAGGTTCTGGAGACACTGTGAACAGAAGTGCCTCGAAGTGTTGCACCAAACCAAAAAAGTGCATTTTTTTTCTTCCAGAATGGTGTGCAAACAGCAGAATATAAACATTTACACAGGGCACTGTGCACACCTTTGCCTCATTCCTTTGTATCCCAGTTCGTCATTCTCCACCTCATGACCTGAGCCCTGGCAGGACTCCGGAAGAGGGAGCCAAGTCACCCCTGGCAGAGGACGCAGCCTGCTGTGCCAGCACAGGGCTGAAGCGTGGTGGGCAGCAGGCTGTGGCACAGCAGGCTGTGCCCTCTGGCAGCGCCATCACCAGCAGAGCCTGGTGATTCCTGCCTGAGGAAGCCGGGAAGAAGCTGCTGTGAGAGAGCTCTGAGCTGCGTCAGACGCTCTTGGTTTTCCTGGCATCTGCTGCTGAGCAGCCACAGGGGAATCAGCCAAGGCAGGCAGAGATTCCCTGGCTTCCCTTACAGAAATAAATCACTGTAGTAACATGGCTGTGCTAAGCCAAAGCCAAGGAGTCATGACAGAATAGGAAAACCATCTAGAAGAATGGTTTCTTTGAAGTTTGAGAGGTAAGTGCAGATTGTAGAGAGAAGTTGGAACAATTTTCTCCTGCTTCAGATCAACACCGTAATTCAGCTTCTAATTCATGATTGGACTGGTTCAGTTTGACTGATTCCAACGTTATCTGACAACAAATACTCCTTTGCACAAATTAATAGCACTGGACACTTAACAGATTACATGTAGGCTGCCACTTCCAGCCTGGAAACAGAAGGAAAGAAACTGAAGTTCGTGTGAAAATGGTAGTGGCACTTTCTATTCACTTTAAGGCAACAAAGAACAGTGAGAACAGTGCCCTTGAAGCTTTCTGCCACTGTTCAGTATTCATTTCACTGAGCTGGCTCTGTTCCTAAGCCTCTGTGCTTCTCTTGGGTGGGTAGATAAATCACATCAGATGGAGCAGAGTAGGCAGCAGTGCTGAACTCTGGAAGGATTGTTTAGTATCAGCTGGGGAATTGGCTGCTTTGCAGTAACCTCCTAACAGGGAAAGCTAGTCTTTAGGGACACGCATGAATGTGGTGGAGTCATCCCAGAATATTTTTAGGAGACTGTTTCAAAAAGAACGAATGAAATTGCATAAAACCAGGCCAGTTGCACTTATTTGCCACTAAAAGGGAAATGCACATAGAGTGGCACCAACCCACAGCAACAGCAGTACCAACCCACTTCTGAAAACTGCTCTCAGAAATAAAACACATGCATTCATTTTCCCCATGCTCACTGTCGTAACCAAATGACAGAAACACAAAGATATTCCATTAAGTTCACAAAGATGCTCCCTTTTGCCTTGTAAGCAATGTAACACCTCACAGCTTTGAGTTCTCCCCAGACCTATGCACACAGGACTGCACTTAATGCTGCTTGTGTCCCAGATGAGGGAGCTTGTACAGATTCCCAGGATATCTTCCATAGCTCCAGAAGCCCATTTAGATAGTACTGTGATCTAGTACCTCGTTGCTGCTGGGTTCCACCCATTCCAACAGAAATTACTGCTCTCATGTCAAGCAGTGTCAGGACAGCGGTCACATGAAGGCAACACAGAGAGATCAAGTTTGCTACTGCAAATTCCCTCAGCCAAACCAACCATGTTGATCCAGTGGAGCAAAACTTGAAAGGTTAGCATCAAACTTTGTCAGAGCAAGGATTTAAACAGAAGATCGAAATAAAGAGCAGCACTCATTACCCAATGTTGTATCAGTAATCAAGGGACAAACCTCCCACTAATGTAATTTCTCTGGAATCAAGGCATGGCTGTGCCCCTCCATCTACCTTTACAAAAAACACTTGTGAAAGCTACATCCCTAAACACTGCCACTATATTGATGGGGGAGCTCCAGAAATGTGGGGTTTTAGGTTTTGTTTTCATTTTCAAATAATCTATTACTGCACCACAAAGTAAAATGAAAGCCTTGACATGCAACGAGATCAAATACACAAAAGAACACTGTTACTGCAGAGGTTTTTTATAAACTCATGATGTAATCCACTTCAAAACACCTGGTTGTTTTCGGAAAGTGTCCTGTACCAAAAGCTATACCCTGTTCTGCAGATTCCTTTCACACTTCTTACCACATTCTATGACAAGAACATGATTTGATGCACTAAAATTACTGCCGAACAAAGCCTAAAATAGACTATGGTGAAGCACTCACCATTCAAAAGTAATATATCATGTACAGCTTTAATAAACTTTTGAAAGAGATGAAAAGCAAAATTAATATAAGAAATAAATACGAATGGGAAAGAAATAAAGAGAAGAAATGAAACAAAGTCCGTAAACACAATTTGGCAGGAATTTATCAGTGTAATTACAAATTCAACAAAGCTGGGGCTATTGGTGAAATTTACAACTTTCTGTGTGGAAAATGGAAAAGGGCCAAAGCTTTGCTAACCAATGACTCAATAATTTGTTTGGTATTGTATGTTCTCAGCTAATTGAATATTTTCATCTGCATAGAATGGCTACATTGCAGTATACTGGCTGAATAGTGAAGAAAATCAGGTTAAAAAACGTTAAAAATAAAGAGATTATAAATAAAAAGGAAACAGCAGTCACATTTTTCTTTGTATTTATCATCTTTCTCCTCATCTAAGCCTTTTAAGGCCCTTCGCAGGAAATAATCCTGGATATGGTGCATATCTGACCTGGATTTTACTTCAGCTTTATCCTGTTTTCTTATTTCCAGTAATACATAACCTTTGCATTAGAGCCTCTCTGGAGCCCGGGAAATTCACAACTAATCAGTGAAGTAAGCAAGCTATTGTAAAAAGCTTAACAAGATCTAACCCTCAGTCTTGCACTGTGATTACCTCAGAATAATTACTTCTGGAGATGGCTGATGATGATCATATTAGGCTAAGGCAAAACAGAGATCCAGCTAACTGTAAATCGGTTACAGCTGAACAGAGAGGCGAGGAGACAAAGATATCACAGGACTATTGTTATTATTTATGAAGCGGTCATGGGGATTTCAAATTATTCCTCATACTCACAATCGCTGTCGGAGTTGAAGCCAGCACACAGTACAGCACAAGAGGGGAAATGAAGCTCTCATCCTCTGTCCCAGGGTACGGTTTCATCAAATTGCCATCCTGACAGAAGAAACCTTGGATATGCACCTCAAAAGTGTCGGTGTACTCGAAGTAGTAGGCGAGCAGAACAGTCCCAGCCATGATGACGAGCTGAAAATAAAGCATAGTCACAGAGAGGCGTTAGTTGCTTTTTGAACAGATGCAGCTGTGCCTGCGAGCTACTCTCGTCCTGTGGACCATCCTCCCTTCACCGTCACTCTGACAACCCCTGCCATAATGGTGTGTGAGTGTGTGTGAGAGTGTGTGTGTGTTTCTGTGCCTATGCTTTGCAACATCTGTTACATAAACCTTTTGGCAAACGACACTAATGAACGTCTCAGATAGGAGCAGGTCCGCGCCGTGGCGCACAGGGGGACGGGAGCTTTGACAGCTCCACGCTATCAAAGGGCATGTGAGTGTCAGCGCAATGGGGATCGATGGCAGCGGCAGGGCGAGGGGCAGCACGGCAGGAGACAGCAGCAGCAGCGACAGCTAAAACCTGTGCTCGGTGGCAGGGAGTGGGAAGGATTATTACAAAGCCTAGAGGAAGCTAAAGCCAAAACACTTTCCTGCTGCAGCTGCGAGCCCATGCTGAAGAACGTGCGTGCTGTGCTAATCCAGACAAACCCTCTGTGTCCCAGATGAAGACACATCCAGAGGAAGACTCACCTTTCCCTGGAGCTGCTTCTTAGGAGTAAAGCTTTAGAAGTCTACTCAGAAATCTCCAAGCAACCTGTGGGGGTTCCTGTGCACTGCCTGACTTACCCACTTGACCACAGCCACTTTTGAAAAAACTGGCTTGAGTCTGAAGCTTCATTTATATCACAGATATGAACTGAAAGGAGCCTTTCTGGTCTCTCTTTTCATACTTTGTGGCTCCTAAATGGGTTGGTTGGAAGCTCAGCAATCCACATTTTTTGTATATATCCCCAGCTACTGAGCATGAGTGTCTGCATTAGCTTCCCACATTGCTTCAGCAACACATCACAACAACCTCAGTAAAGATGTCCCTAGCCTCACTTCATGAAAATAAGCAGATTTACTAATTCTTGTTCCCCCTCTGCCACACTGCAAAGAAAATCTCACATCACAGTCCTCATCCAGAACAAAAATAGTAATATTGATTTATAACCATTTCTTTTTAGGGGTGATGGTTTTAAAACTAAAAGAGGGTCGAATCAGATTAGGTATAAGGATTTTACAATGAGGCTGGTAAAAAAATGGCACCAGTTGCCCAGAGAGGTGATGAACACCCCATCCCTGGAAGTGTTCAAGGTCAGGTTGGACTGGGCTTTGAGCAACCTGGTCTAGCGGAAGGTGTTCCTGCTCATTGCACAGGGGGTGGACTAGCTGGCCTCTAAAAGTTCCTTCCAACTCAAATCCTATGATTCTAAATTGTGACTAGAGGATCTGATTCAAAATCTTCTTTATGGACACTAGTGCCACTGTTACAGAAGTTGTCACTATACAACTGTTTTTGTCATTATAACTATAAAAGTTATCTTGCCACACCATAGGAAAAAGTGGAATAACCAACTCTTGGCTTTAGTATCTTGCCTCCAGGATTTCTGCATCAAAACTGTGTTGCTGTGAGACTATTGTAAGACCCCTGAAAATTAATTTTGGGAATTCCATCTCAAAGATACACTTGAAGCTATTCATGCACTCCTCTAGCACATCCTTGCACACACACAGCCAGCCATTAAAGCCATTGTATATTTGAGTAAGAGTGGGATTAAAATTGGAAAAAAATAATGAAATCAGGTTAGTCATTGATGAAAGTAAAAGACCAAAGAACCCCAAAGTGGTTGAGGTGAGGAGGGATCTTTGGGGGTCAATTGGTCCACCCTCCGCTGCTCAAGCAGGGACACCTTGAGTTGCTTGCCCAGGACCATGCCCAGATGGTTTCTGAACATCTCTAAGGATGGAGTCTTCACAGCCTCTCTGTCACTGGTAAGACAGACTTAAAAGAAGGTCACAGTGGAGCTGTGGTTGTGACATTCCATCCCCAATTTTTTACCTTTAAAATTAACCATCTCATTTTGTAGATGTATTATTTTCAAGACCTCATACGTGCCCAGAATAAATCTTCCTTTTAACAAACATAAAGCAAGACGCTGCTATTTGTGTATTCCCCAGAGACCTTCACAGTAATCTTGATGAGTACATTCCCTATAAACAAACACAGTTCTATAACTAAGAACACAAGAGTTAATTTACATCTGAATTTAATTCCTTGAGCAGCTATAGATTTCCTGATCAACCTGGGCAACTCAGCTTTGTTAATTAACACCAGAGAAAGGCAATGACACTGTCACTACTCTACCTGACATGCCTGGATAAACGCATTGGAGATTACAGGATGCTTGGATATAGAGGTATTTAAACTCAGTCCCAGCACCTCATATGACCTGGGCTGTCAAAAGAGATCTGACCCACCCTTCCTATCCCAAAAACGCTCCCAGAAATACTTCAGGTTGCCAGCCCCAGATGGCAAACACATGATGCAACAGAGAGCTGGTTTTTCTCCTCTTACTGGAAAAGGGAGAAAGAGGTTTACTGAACTTCTAACCTTCTTTGGGTGTCGTACGGAAACATGAACGCTTTTCAAAAAATAGAGCATTTTGATATGGGAGGAAAATGTCACTTATGCTAAATGCAGTCTCTAGACAGCATTTGCACAACTAACCTTGACCTTTCCAGTGTCAAATGCTGACTCAGTGCTGCACAAAAGCCCCTCCTGCACATAAAATACAGCTCTTGACTGACTAACATTGATATTGACCTAGAACATCACAGATCACAGGATCCCAGTATGATTTGGGTGGGAAGAAACCTTAAAGCTCAACTCATTCCAGTCTGCCTGCCATGGGCAGGGACACCTTCCACTAGAAGAGGTTGCTCCAAGCCCCTTCCAACCTGGCCTTGAGATACCTCAATAATGAACCCAATCCTGTTCACACTTCCAGTTTCTGTGTTTTGTTCTTCTGAGAAAAAAAAAAAAAAAGCATGTATCTGTGAAAAGAGATTTGAATTGTGGACACATCATATCCTGTACATGACATCCACCATCTCAGGGAAACAGCAACAGCAGACATTAGAAATTTGACCTCCAGCTAAACAGATCCTACCATATCCCAAGGGATAACATGTCAGCTACTACCAAAAACATGAGCAAAGTTTTTACTGCTCATACAGCCAGTGAAGACCTGACCATTTTTGTGTGGCAGCTTCCTGTGCCTCATCTTGAGTATTCGCTTCTTCGAGCAGCTTCTCAGCAGAACGCAACAAGAAACTTCTTTTCATTCTCCCTTCCCTTTTTCCTTTCCACATGGTAACTATGTCATATGTGTTTAATGTGAGTGGGATAACTGGCTTTGTTCGTGCAGGGAAAATTCTACTTGTAGGTGCTCAGTAGTGGTAACTGGTGACCGAGGAATGATCTGGCACAGACAGCAAGAAGGTCCCAGTGCAAGAAAAGGTCAAACTGTCCAGAAGCAGGGATGTCAGAGACAGGAGGACTCCCTGCAAGGCAGTAGACTTTCCCTGGGTGCTGGGATAAGGAACAGCTGCACTGCTGCCTTGTAGACTTCCTGGAATAGGAGAACTCCAGGGTCCCAGCTCAGTGGGTCTGAATTTTGTAGCCATGTTCTATTTGTAGCAAATGGCACCTTTGCCTTTTCTCCCTGTTTTCAGGTTTACAACCATTGAAGGAAGTAGGGAAAAAGAGCAGGCAGGATGACTTAAGATAAAGATACAAAACATCCCTTTACATCATTCAGAAAACACAATGCAGTTTAACACTAACATTTTGCAGGGTTTATTTATTAATCCTTATTAACTCATTTCCTTGAATTTACTTTGGGAAAAATTGAAAATGCTCAATAACTTCAGAAAGGCAGCCACTGAATAGAAGGCTGCTAATAAGTCTACGGTGCTTAATGGCCCCCATTACCACAGTATTTAACCATGCCATAATCCTTAATATTTATCATCACTCCTCCATTGTAAGGTAAGAAAATGCTCTTATCACCATTTTACAGAGAGGGGACAAAAGCTGAGGAGATGAAATGACTGCCTTTAGGTCACAGCAGAGCCTGTGGCAGAGCCGAGATTTAGCTTTCTTCTGGACCAGATTTTTTTGGATTAGTCAATAATCTGCACATGAAAAGGCTCAAAGATATATATGCTCAGGTCCTAATTCTGCAGAAGCTCATTCATGATAGCATTAAGAAAACAAATCGTGTGTCTGATTCAGCCCCATTTAAAAATTCCTTCTGAATTTAAATCAGTCTTGACAAGCTGGACTTAAGAAACTGGGGTGTGTGTTTTTCCTCAAAGTCAGCCATTTAAATGGATTAATTACGTAGCACTTAACATCTATCCCTTGACACACCATTAAATTCTGCCCTGCTCTACAAGTTCACACTGGTTCTGCCCTTGCAGAAATTCCCATCCCTGCATATCCTTGCTCCTCTTTAACCTGTGGGCATTCTGTGCAGTCAAAAAATCCCTTTCTTCAACGTTCAAGAAATAGGAAGCAAGTCTTGCAATCTTCTTTGGGCAATGGGTAATTGTTTGGTGCAGAGTTAATCAGGTATTAATGAAAGATTGTGTCCTGAGTATAAAGAAAGAGAATCTTTGCATTAAGCAGTACAGTTCAGTCACATGAACTCTAGGGTACTGGTGTACATACAGAAATCCCCCTCTTCACCTTAATACTGTAAGGTCTCTGACAGCAAAATTCAGAGAGCACTGACATCCAAATAAAATTATTGCACTTCCAAGTAGTGGGGCTGAAGCCCCACACTGTACGCACTCTCACGATTCACTGCAAAGTACTTCCCAATATTCTCAACAATTGTTTTTTTTTTTTTTTTTAAGTACTGTTACCCACAGAAAAGAGGCCCCTGTTCTGCAAGTAAGAAAGCAAGAGGGCAACTCCACTTGGGAAAGGGGCATAAAGCTGTAAAAGAGAGATCAATATTAGAAGAGAGAAGACACTCTGGGAAAGAGAATTTTTTGATCAGCCTACGCTGAAGACTCCCCAGAGTTCTTAAGTGAGGAGCAAGAAACTGATGGAGAAAAGGAAGATACTGGGAAAATTTCTTGTGTACCCTTTAGCCATACAACCTGTCTGTCCTGTAAAACAGGCACACAGCCACTGCAAAAATCTCCTTTTGCTGCGTGTTTTGTCACTCATGTAAGTGCTATTGCAAGTCCATATAAGTGAACTTGAAACCCCCCCAAGTACTGCTGCTATTTATACATAAATAGGTGAGTTCTTTCAGCTTATCAGCCTTCCCACAGACTACTCATAATATGTCTTACAATGCCTTTAATGTGCACGACTGAAAACTGAACAACTGTTATCACACACAAATGGCAGCATAAAATACAATTTTTTTATTCCTCCTGAAAAAGCCAAACCAGTATTTTGCTTGTGGTGTTCCTTAGTGGATAGTCATTGAGATATCTATTGATGCCCTTGCTCAGTTTGTTTCCAGCAAATTTCAGTGGTTTTCACTTCTTTAACTGGAACTGCCACAGTTCCATGGACACCACAAACCTGCAAAAGTGTTTTCCACCCATGACACACATGCTGTGGCTCACAGTTCCACCCATTTTGATCACATTTCTACCTCCCCCTCTGCCTGAACTCTAGTGACCCACTGTTATTATGCAAAGCTTGAAACAATTTGGTGTGCTTTTTTGAGAGAGGTGATGAGAGCATGACTCTTGGAACAGACGCACTGGAGCATCCAACAGTCAGGGCATATGTGTGTTCTAAGTTACTGCTGAAAGGAATTGTTAAGGTGTGTCTTTGCTCTCTACTGGATAATATCAGAAATATTTAACTGTGCATCCCAGACTGTTTTGTCCAGGGATGAGCCCAGGTGTTTCTCTGTGAAGGGAGACAGTGCATTTTTCCTTGGAGAACTCCAGTCTTGCCACTGCAGTGGAGGGATGTTAGAAGCACAGCAAACTGGAACAAATCACATTTATTATTAAATTCAAAGACCCACTTTTGCCTTTCTAAAAGCAGATCAATTCCTTATTTAAGAATTACAAAGTCTGTTTCCTAAGTATCCTGATTAGGATGAGACCTCAGAACCAACTCATGTTGGTGCAGGGATAGATATTTTTTTATAAATGTTGACTGTATTTATTTGTGGCTAGCTGATCTCTACTTAGTAAATCAACCTTCAGCTCATAGTGCTTGTAACTGACATAAAGAAAGAAAACATGTCATTAGTTATATTTTGTTTTCTTAAATAATCAAACTTCCTTCTGGCAGAAGAATTGCAGACTCCTAGAAAATACTGGATTTGCATAATTTGACTTGACAGTCATTTTGCCAAGCCTTTTCATAGTATCTGGCTGGGAATTCTTTTCAGGGCTCCTGAAATTGTCTATGCTGAAGGACCTACTACAACTTCTTAATAAGCATCTACATGTTCACACTGTGGAGTGATCAAGTGGTAGGGAAATGTTAAACATGCCTTCAGACAAGCTTAAATTCACAAATAACAAAGAAGATGGAGACTACCATTAATTAGAAGCCCATCTGATCCAGATGTGCCAGCAGCTGAAATTTCACACAGAGGTGTGAGGGCAGCAGGTGCTTGTCTCCCATTAGCTGTTAATGGGAATTAGCAGGATGAACCCTTCAGGGATCAGCAAAGGTCTGGGTTTCTACAGCAGTTTGTTAAGCGTCTGTTCTGCGCCATTTTACCACAAGTGATTCGTCTTTAAAAGTTTCACCTCCATACTTGCATAGCAGACCCAGGTCTGTGGAAAGAGAAGTGTGTTGGACAGCAAAGGCTCCTGAAGCTGCAGCAAATTAATGTTTGTAATGGATTGTAAGGGTCGGGCCGACTGCACAGCCTTTCATGGTTGCCAAGAGACTGGATGCAGGAAATCACCTACATTTTACGAAAATACTGCAAAACAATGAGGACAAAAAAATGGACACAGGACTGTTCATCACACGTTATGTTGTGTAATGAAAGAGGCAGAGAAAAGAAACATCTATTGGAATTCCATGTAATGGTAAAACGAGTACAAGTGAATGATTTCATTATGCTGAATAACCATTTATTTCACACTGTCAGATTAAATACGAAATCCAGTGGTCTTTCTACACTGCCACTCCTCAAGGTGTTCTCTCTCCCTCACCTTATATAACTGATTCTGAAATCAGTGGTTTTTATGCAACTGTGGCACACATAAGTCATGGCCTGGCCTGCAGCAGCCTGGTAGAGGACATGGCTTTGCTGCAGGAGTTCTGAAGTCCATTCAGTGTGCAGGCACAAGCTGGGAAGAGGAGGCAGAGAGGCTTATTAAGCCACACAGGCTTTTGAAGCTGGAGCTGTGTAGAAATCAAAGCGGTCTCTGCAGAGCTTCTTACAAGTCCATTTCAAGATCTTACTGTCTTATTTCACTATTTTAGTAATTAAGTATGCATTAGGTATAGTTTGTAAGGCTGAAGAAGACACACTCAAACCAAAAAAAAGGACTTCATGTCTTCCCAAGGCACTTATTTCAGGAGGAGTTGTTTTGTGAGAGCAGCATGACCTCTAAAAATACTGACATCTGGTTAAAAACTGTTTCAGCTTCTTTTTTATGTAATGGTCCTTGAAGAATGGCAAGGTGCTTCACCACAATAGCTTAATGTTACCTAAGAGCTCACCCACATAAAGAATCCAGATTTCTCCAGCTCTAACTGTGCAGTTAAAGCAGTACAGGTCTCTTAATGGCAACAGATATAAAGGCATAAAAATGCTCTAACCGGTACAACCTTTTCATACATAGAAAATAAAATAAGTAACAGTATGAAGCACCTTGATTATCTCAATCTGTATAACTCAGATATAACTCAGTGCACTTTATACACTGCTCTAGCTTTCTCAGTTTAAAACAACATTTTTCAACCTTTTCATGTGTAGACTTTTACTTTTCACCAGTGATTCTTATGTAATAAATTTAAGCCTACTTTCTTTGACAGGTAAGTATCATCCACGGATTGATCACAGGCTGAAACTGTCAGCCTGAAGGAAGGAGGGACACCTACCCACACTGTGTGTCTTGTAACAGCCTGAGCCTGCCCTCACTGTATTCACTGCACTCACAAAGAGCTGGGCTGCCTTGGGAGAGCCTCTTTATATCAGCTCAGTCTGCGAAAAGCTCAGCCTTTGATGCTGCAGAGGGCCAACACAGGTCTTCTCACCGTTCAGAGGGAATGACAGGCAGGGGCAGATGCCCCTACAAGCTTCAGGTGGTCAGCTAACGCTATGGGCACTTGCACAAGATTTTGTGTACCTCAGAGAGGCAGGGAGATGAATGGGCAAAGGAAAGATGCAGCAGCACCAGTGATGGAAACTGGAAAAAACAGAGTATTGTCTTTTTAATCAGTGACAGCAGAGGAAAAGCATTTCTTCCACAGCTTGAAGAAGGAGGAAGTGAATCCACCTCTCTCTTGTAGAATCAAGTAATACCTGTGTTGCTATTAGCAAGAGAGTTTCTGTAAAAATCAATACTAAATATATCTTTTACTTACCTAGAAAATAGATCACAAATGCTGTGAAAAGGCTTATCATTTAGGAACATGGTTTAGGGACATTTGCTAGTGGTGGACTTGGGAGTGCTGGGTTAATGGTGGCTCTTGGTGGTCTTAAGGGGCTTTTCCAACGTCAGTGATTCTGTGACTCGGCTCCCTCTTGTACAACCCCGAATATCTGCTCACCCTCTTACAACTTCTCCATTTTGGCAATCTGTATTTCATTATAATAATTTGCTTTCTTTGTGAAATCATCATAAAAACGTTCTTTTTCTCCCTTAAGATTTAGATTCTATCCAGTTGTGCTACATCGCTTTGTCCCTGTAACTAAACCAAGAGCAGAAAGGGTTCATATGGGACAACTACAAGGAGCTGTTGTTACTGTTTTTGTGACAGCACAGACCTTGTTATGTTGCAGACTTAAAAGAAATATGATCTAATTAAGAACCCAGTTATGATGAGGTATATGCTAGATATATATTTTTTTTTTAATTTAAGGAATGTACTGATAAAGTAGACTATTAAATTCTGAGCTTGATTCAAAGTAGATTTTGAAGGCTTATCAGCAGGGGGCATTAATGCGACATTAAATTCCAGATGCCACACTACCAAACAACCCTGCACAGCCTGTAATGTTTTATGGTTTTAATATATTTGGGGTTTCCCCTCTATTTTTCCCATCGTAATCTCATTTTTTAAAGTAGAGCTGGAATTTTAGGTCATTTAGTCATAATAGTAATTTGGTTAATAATCTACTGTGGGCTTCATCCTGACTTGTAAAAGAAGTCTTTGTCCCTGATTTGTGTAGTTTGAAAGAGGAGAGGATGATTTTAAGACCAGTAAATTTGCAGCCAGCAATTTCAAAGGGGATTATCATGAGCAGGAAGAATAGTTCATCCCTCTTGGTGAGCATTTGTTCACAAGCCTCAGTAGCTCCTTGACATCAGATCATGCACCCAACTTTCCTGTGTTTGCACTCTGACATTACTACTGACCTGGAGAAGGGAGGTGTTTCCAGAAGGCAGTTTTAAATAGCAACATTTTCCCTCTCCACTGACTCTGAAATAAAAGCAACATCACTGATAATGTTAGTCATTACTTACAAAGAACGAACCCAGGAGTTCACATCAGTAGGATTTTATATTGTGTTAGTTTTCCAACACTAACAAACAACAAAAAGATGATTTTTTCTTTTTCCCCTAAACCTTATTGAAGACAGTTTCACAAAGGTTCTCTGTCAGAAAGCTTATCTAGCAGTGAGCTGGTGACTGAAGGGGTCAGAGCTAAAAAGGATGAGCTATCCACTGCACTCGTCCTGCTCCTTGGTCTTTTACTCAGCGCTGACTCTCAGGCCCTGGCACACTGTGATCTCACTCTCACTTTGCTCACTAATAGCATAAAAGTTACTGAGCCTGGTCTGACCTTCCTGGATTAAAATTTACACCAATCCACAGCCTGTCTATAAGTGTAGTGTAAAGAGAAATAAATTTAAAATTCTGACAGGGATTACATTCGTAAATTTTCTTTCCAACAATAAAAAGCTGGAAATTTAGCTAATTCTTTTGAACTGCAGTTGAGATTGTCATATCACCACTTGATTGCTGGAATGGAATTTTTAAGGAAAATTAAGAAAAGTTTTAAATACACAGTAACACTGGGACTTTAAGCATCATTTGGAAGACACGCACTTTAAGGATGGGGATCAGGAAGCTACTTGTCTGGTACAGTAGCAAACTACTCTGTAAAATTAGGTAGGTTTCAGGGCCAGACTCTCCAGCTTTGCCTCCTGTATCTGGGATATCATGGTATATGAGGGGCAGACTTTTTCTGCCCCTCAAACACAGAGCCTGTATTTCATGTAATGTCTTCTTCTCAGGTACACATGGACTGCTACCTTTGTTACAGCAAAAATCAGTTTGCAAAAAAAAATAGTGAAATGAAACCTGTCCCTCAAACAGCTGTATAAGCTGTATAAGCACAGGCATTCGGAACTTCCTGTGAAATCGTTGGCTATCTTCCTTGTGTGAAAATCAAGACTCGTCTCTTAACAAAAATTGAGAACTACAATTTTCCTTTAAGGACCCAGAAACACGAGGTCTGATAGCCTTTCTGATAAATGTCAGGATGAGATTTATACAAGGGGGGGAAGGGGAATAAACTTTCACTTGTCAGGAGGGCGAACACAACAGCTTTTTAAAATTTTACTTTTACTTAGCAACTGAAGAATGTCATCACCATTATCAAGTGATGGTGATTAAGACCTCCAAGCCACAAGTACACCATATTTATCTTCCCTTGAGCAGGTCCCCCGAGGCTTTTCAGCAGGTGGCATTATTAATTCTCTACCCAGCTCTAAATGGCACACAGACAGGAGACTGCTGCTTCCAGCACATAACACCTTAAAATGATCTACAAATTGTGGTGGAGACTAAGTAATTCTTTTAACATAAAAGTCTGCATTAAAATGGCATCTGTTCAGAATTATTCTTTTTTTTAGCAACAGAAGCAGAGATATATTTTGACTACTCTGATATTAAATTAAAAGACATCAAGAGCATTTTTTTCTCTCCTGTCCTGTCCATCTCCTCGTCTCCCCATCAAGACATCTGCAGAATCAGCTTTTTCAAGGGAAGAGAACACCACGGAACTTCAGGCCTGCACCAGCACCAAAATTTCCTATACAGCACGTTTAATGACAAGAACAGGCACATTTCTAAATGCAGCACTACATAGCTTTCCCCAAGGTTTAAAGACCTGATGTTGAAGCTGAGGGAGAGAGGAAACTGAGAGATACTGAGGTGGAAAATACCTGTGATAGCTTGGGACTGACCGAAAACGAATTACCTTCCCAGGACTGGTTATCGTGTCTATCCAGTGTCTGCCTAAAAAAACAGTACAAAATTCTGGGATCATCTCTAGGACCTGTTAAGAGAGATCTTACTGACTCAATGAAATCCAGCATCTAACATACTAGTAAAAACTTCTGTACTTCAAGCATCATATGACCAGCCACTGCTAGGAGCAGCTGCTTTGGTTGGAAGGCTCGGAACATCTTTCACTGCTTCTTCTAAATGCAGGAAGAGTGCTTTGCACCTCGTGAAACTGCCCACAAGGTTAAAACATAGAAAATAGTCTGCCATGTTTTGAGAACATAGTCTGATGTTCTCAAAAAACTGTTGTGCAAATTGTGCTTAAAAGGACTCAGGGTTTGCTCCTCTAAGCCATGCTCTGGATCTACCTATTGGTCTGCTCCAGCCTCAGAAACACCCAGGTTCATGAAACTTGTTTGAATATTCGAATATAGCAAAGTAATAAAAAGTCCTGAAAACTCAGAGCACCTCCAAAGAGTTTAATGAGAACTCGGTGTTTAATTTGCCCTTCTAACTTTGAACAAGATGTGTTCTTCTGTGAAAGGCTGCTTTGAGTTTGACTCTTTCTGGCAGCAGTTCTTAACCTGGACTACACTGAGGTGAGTCATCTAGCCCACTAGAAATAATGCAAAATCTTGTCATAATTCATTGTCTGCCTAGTTTCAGTAACCAAAATCGCAAAATTGCAGCTTGTTTAGCTTTGAAATACAACAGTAATTCCATAAAAAAACCATGGATTTGACTGGCACAAACATGCATTTTATTTCCATGAGTCTGTGTCCTCCAAAAATGCCCAATACAGGGACTGGTCTGGAAAGTTGAAAAGCTGCCTTTGGCTAAAACAGTTTCCAACCTCATAATGGTTCACTGACTAATGTTTTTCAGTGTACAAATGGCTCATAAAAGCTGTTAAATCCATCATGAACTCTAAAGGCTTTTTAATCTAACGACTGTTTTCACTTACATGGAGGTGTCAGGACAATCTATTCTCCAAGTGTCCAGAAGCAACAGATCCTGATAGGACACAGGATTCTGACACAACAGACTTGTACATCTTTTCAGGATGCCTTTCATGATTGCTCTCTGGTATCTTCACGTGGTATCTAAGTGAAACTATTCACAGGGAGATGCAGAGGTATTTTGATTTCTAATATGTCCTTGTGGCCAGAAAAGCAAGCATCTCTCTGAAAATTGGAGGGACTGACAGTGGGAGAATCAGACGAAGATGAGAACCAGGATAAAGCAAAATAGAAAAGGACCAAAGATCTGCACAAAGTGAAAAGCAAACCACACCAAAACAGTGTCCCTGTGCTTGTTCTCAGACTGCAGATTTATGGATGCTAATGATAGATTGGGAGACATTTGTAGCAATGTATTTGAGATGGGTTCAAGGTAAAAGCAGTTAAGAGGGGGCTTTTGCCTACCCTGACGTATAAACAAACACCAAGGAGTGTAGCAGCAGTATAGTAATACATACTTGCATCCCAATGGATGGTTTATTCTTATACCCTGTGGATCTTCTTTGTCCAGAATATGATTCCCAGATTGTTCCTTGACAGAAAGGAGCTACTGATTTCCCAGCTGCTATACAACCCACAACCCATTGTCTCATCCACACATTGTTGCTCCAGGAAGACCAAAAAAGCTGTAAAAAGCTGTCCATCACACAGATCTAAAAGCTGCTGGGATCATATCTGGCTAAAGGAAGGGGAAACTGTTTTCCTCTTCTCAGCATCTCTGCCTTGCAAGTTCAGGGAACATCTCTCCAGGGACAGAAACCTTATAATAAATTCACAGAGTGTGCATGGTTAGGAAGAGCAGCTCCTCAGAGAGCTCCTCATTCTCTCACCTTCCTCACCCTGAAAGCACTTGCCAAATCTGCTCCCTTCTCAGACATTTTTGGCAGTACTTTAATCTCTTTTGTTCTGGTCATCAATCTGCCTGTTCGGAGAGAATCTCAGTGAGAAACCAAACCTGTCAGGTTCTTAAAAGATGTCACTCTGGGCAATGCAAAAGTGAGCTGAAAGGAAGCCTAATTCCAAAGCAAATTAGTACATGACCCACTCTTTTTTTTTTTTTTTCAGTGAATACTGTAGGTAAACTGCAAGTTGCAGAGCTATGAGGCTTAGAAGAACAGCAGTAGCTTCTTTTAGTTAGACAATTCTATTCTTAGACAGAACAGAACTGTTTTTCTACAATATTTCTTAACCCAGAAAATCCCAGGGTAAACACAAAGCCTCAGAGAAGCAAAACTCCTAGACACTGTACATTCTTGGGCCGCTGTCTTGCTGCTTTTGAAACACATGGTCCTGTTTCCATTGATTTTGAAAGGTGTTAACAGGCAGCCTTTTCTCTGAAAGCTTCTTTACTTATGGATGTTCTCTGGGCAGGTGCTTGGGGTTAGAAATGGGCAGGCAATCTCTCAGCAGTGAACATGCACATGGAGACTAGAGGCTGTGGTCAGACCTTTCGTCACAGCAGTGTTTCTGCAGCAGGGTCTCTCCCTCCACCAACCATGTGCCAAAAATGAACATATTTTACTGCTCTTTTTCTGGGCTAGAACGACTGTTCTGCTATGGGGACTTGGACATGTACTCATACCTTTTGTGTCCTTGCAATCAGAGTGCTTACTGGTGTGCACCTGGACCTTACTTGTACTCCTTTCCTTCAAAGATGACACTCTGATAATTCAATCAGTTACAAGAAATTGCAATGTTTAATTCTTTGCCCTGCTGCCAATTTCTTCTCTTGTTATTAAGTTATTACTAACTACTTCTTGCAGCAGTCTCTCTAATATTCTACCTCCTCCCCACAGTGGTGTGGCACTCTGACATGTTTTAAGCATTTTTGTAACCTGCCTCTTTTCCCCATTTTCACCAAAACCCTTTGTCTGATTTTTAAATGACTAATGCTTCACCGCTACCTGTTGAGGAAAGGAAGAAAAGGAAAGGCCGAGCAATTGTGTTCCAGAGCCAGCAGCTTTACAGAGGACTGCAATTATTTATTACTAAGATATATTTTACAATATTTTGCTGGTGCAATGGAGCTATAACTTGATAAATGTTTAGTTCTAAGAGTAAAAGGTTTTTCTTTAGCTATGAAAAATTGTGCTGATAGTTCAAGGCCATTAAAAGACTTATGAAGAAGGGAAAAGGAAAGTATTCAAATAGCATCTACTGACAAGCACGTGGGTTTTCTCAGGTAAATCTGTGACAAGTCACACCTTCAGACTGAAGCAGAAGTCAAGATAAAAAAGTTCATATGCAGATACTGAGATCCTGACCCTCGCCAAAGGAGTAACTGTAGGCAAGCCACCCTGTGCCTTCACTTCCTCATCAGTAAAAATAAAATACAGCTCCCCTTACAACCCATGTGCTACAGCAGCTTTCTCAGCATCAGAGACATGGCCAAAAAGGGAACAGTTAAATGGAGCCACCAGATACAAACAACTGTGAAGCAGGTGCCAGACTGTGACTGAATTGCTCCTGCTGGCATGCACCTCTGGAGATCACCTGGATCGACTCCTGGCTGGAAACTGTGCCAGCTGGAGCAGGCAGTCCAAGTCCATGTCTAGCTGGGCATTAAACACCTTCCAAGAACAGAGACTCCACAAGCTCTCTGCATCATCTGCCCTGGAGTTCCATCACCCTTAAAGGATGACAGCTCTTATTCTGTTAAATGCCATTTCCTTTTGCAGTTTGTGCCCACTGTCTCTGATCCTTTCCCTGAGTATCACAGGGAAGAGCCTCTCCCATACTGGGGAACCCAGCACAGACATGTTACCAGCACTGAGCAGAGGAGAAGATGATCCCTGCTGACCTGCTGAAAATGCAATCTCCCTTCTTGCTGTCCCAGCCTGCCCTTCCTGAAAATGCCTGTTTATCCAGGGCACTCCACTCAGGTGAGCTATCTCTCCACATCACTGGGACACCAGGGAAATCAAGGCCCCTCCAGTTCCTCTCATTTCCTTCCCACGGCATGTACTTCAGTGTATATACATGTCAGAGAGTGTGACCATGCACTTGTTTCTGGCCTTGATTATTGTGAAAGCTCAAGTGTGCAGTCCTGGTCTTGAGTGATCACAGAATAAGCTCAGCTGGAAGGGACCCACAAGGATCATTGAGTACAGCTCCTGGCCCTGAACAGAACCATCCCCAAAAATCACACCCTGTGCCTGAGAACATTGTCCAAATGCTTCTTGAGCTCTGTTGGGCTGGTGCTGTGACCACTTCCCTGGGAACCCTGTTCCAGTGCACAAACACCCTCTGGCTGAAAAATCTTTTCCTGATATCCAGCCTAAACCTCCCCTGACACAACTTCTGGCCATTCCCTCAGGTCCTGTCACTGAACAAAACAGAGCATAAATCAGTGTCTGCCCCTCCTCTTCCCCTCATGAGGAAGTTGCAGACCCCAGTTAGGTCTCCAGTCTCCTTTTCTCCAGGCTGAACAGACCAAGTGGCCTTAGCCACTCCTCATATGGCTTCACCTCCAGGTCCTTCACTAACCTCATTGCTCTTCTTTAGACACTCTCTGATAGTTTAACATAACTCTTATACTGTAGTGTCCCAAACTGCCCCAGCACTTGAGGTGAGGCCACCCCAGTGGAGAGCAGAGCAGGACAATCGCCTCCCTTGACCAGCTGGCGTTGCTGGGCCTGATGTCCCCAGAAGAGGTGGCCATCCTGGATGCCAGGACACTGCTGACTCCTATCCAACCTGACACTGACCATGAGCCTGAGGTCCCTATTCATTCCCCAGTCTGTCCATACATCCAGGGTTGCCCCATCCCTGGTGGAGAGTCCAGAGCTTTCCCTTGTTCAACTCCATATGGCTGGCGATTGCGCAGTTCTCTAATTCGCCAAGGGTCTCTCTGTAGGACCTCCCTGCTCTGGAGGGAGTCAACAGCTCCTCCCAGTTTTGTATCATCTGTGATCTTGCTTAGTATCCCTTTCAGTCCTGCACCCAAGTCATTTTTGAAGATGTTGAAGAAATGCCCAAACTAAGCAGCCAAGAAAGCTGGTCTCAAGAGGAAACACTGAATCCAATAAATAAGCTGCCAGTTGCTGGACAAGGAACACCTACCATTAAACCAGACAAAGAAAACCTGTTAATGGTATGACCAACCTGCCATGCCAGCGATGAATCTGAACTTACTTTGTCAACCCTTTGCGCTGGGAACAGGCGGCTGACAGGTGGGTCCATTAACACCAACAGGCAGGGATTCCTCCCACTGCTTAAAATATCTGTCCTTTCCTGCAGAGGTGAGAGGATGGTGATTGGGATCAGAGGTTCAGGAACTGGTTAGTACTCGGTATGAAACAAATTTTACTGCCAACTGAGACTCATAATCCTGAATCCTGAGCATGTATTTGTGTATTCTGGTTGTCTCATGGGCAATGAATGTATTGAGTCACAAGCTATTAAATGTGGTGTGTCAGAGAAGCACCTGGTCGTGCTAATTTACCAAAAGTGGATTGAAAACTTTCCCTGGTGCTTCTTTACTTATGTGTTTATGCTAGGTGGGATCCCATTTCATTGTTGTTCTCTTGATTAGTGCCCCTTCTGTTCACACCATGCTGGGTCCTTTGCTCAGTCCTGGTCCTCCACTGGTCCTGCCAACCTGTTCCTTCACTTCCTCATGTGATGGTTAGTCACTACTTCTGCTCCCACCCCATCACTCTTAAGCTCTCCTCTCTAGGTTGGCCAGGCTGCTGGCAAAACTGCTTTTGCTCCATTTGGTCAGGCAGAATCCCCTCTAAGCGGTCTAGATCCTCAAAGAGGGTCTAGATGGACACAGAAGCCAAACCCTGCTGGTGACATCAGCTGGACAAACACAGGTATGGGTCATTCATTTAAGAGCCAGACTCAAGGATTCTTCTGGGTCCCTTCTAACTCAGGCTATTTTCTGATCTCAACTGTGGACCCATCAGATCCATCTAGTCCTCTTCAGACCCTCCTTCTCCTCCTCACCAGCAGTATCAAAGCACTGATGGGGGCCTTCACTCTCCACAGGTGGAGAATATCTCAACACCACCACTCTTTGCTTTCTCTTGCCACAAGGCTCAGGTTCAGCTGGCTCAAGTACTTCACTGTGCAGAGCTCTCATCCAGGGAGCTGCTTCAGCACTGAACCTCTTCCATAGCTGCAGCTTTGCATGTGGAGCAGGGGCCTTCTCCCCAGGGCCAGAAGCCACCAGCTTCTAACCTTCATCATCACAGCAGTTTCCACTTTCCAGCCCTGGTACACAGAGACATTGTCTGCTCTTCTGCTGCAGTTGAAGGTTCAGGGTTTGGAAGCTGCAGCATCTCTGGGCAACCTGTGCCAGTGTCTCACTTGACCCTCCTTGTTCAGGACTTGAGATCTGTGAGCTCAGAGTCCCCTTGGAGCAGGAGTAGTTGGCAGAGCTGACTAGAAGCTGCTGCTAGCAGCCAACGGCTCATCTGGCTGTCCTCACTGGCACCCTAATGTTCCTCCAAGGGTTTCCAGGACTCCACTGACAACCTATAACAAGCTTCCAGAAGATCAAGAAAGTCTCAGAGAAAAGTGGAGATACTGCTGTGTCATTGGTTGTGTCAGGCAAACAGAGAAAGACTGCAGAATTTTCAAGTTCTAGGTGCAGGAGTTTCTACTTTCACTTTTTATGTCAACCACTGAAGCTATTGGTTGACATAAACAAAAATACAGATGTCATAAGAAAACTGTAAAACTCCCTGACATTGGAACTATGGGTACCAGCAATTTACAAGGGCTTTTTTAATAAAAAAACCCTGGGAAAAAAATCTGTAACAAACTAGTAAATAGAGTGACACTCCTTCTGACCAGAGAATGTAGCAACACCATGTCAGAGACAGTCACAATACAACAGTCCTGTTTTGTGCCCTTCTCTAGCTATATCCTCTTTTTGACAAATGTTCAGAGCCCAGCTGCACTGACAAGGCTCACAACTGCCTTACGTTCTGTTGGTGGAGGATGTCACCCTCCTGGGTGCAAGGGTTGCCTGGGCTGGGGACAGTGCAGCTCTTTTGTTTCTGTTAAATCAGCTCAGTATTCTCTTCATAGTGGTGAAGCACTTCGATGTCTTTAGACAGAAAGATCTCCAGTGGCACTGGTACACAAACAAATCATAGTGTAATTGTCATTAAGAGAGGTGCAGAGAAGGTGATGAGAAAATGGTCAGCACAGGCACGGGACCAGCCTTGCTGTATTTTTGATTTTCATACAAGGACAGCAGAAAAGTGAAAAACACCCGAGGAAAGCAGTGCAGGACCCCTGTGTTGCAGGCCTGGCAAGTACCACAACCCCTCAGCGCACACACAGAGACACAGGGGCTCCCTGCTGTCCTGCCCTTCCCTTAAAGTGCCTGAGTGCAGAAACACAGCATGTGGTTTTGCACTGCTGGTGTTCTTGCTCTGCATCCAATCCTAAATCCTACTGGAGTGAACCATGATGGAACCCAAATTTAATTTCCCCAAAAAAACCCCAAAAACACTGGGAGATATCTTTCAACTCCAAAGTTTCCAGGCTACTTTCTCCTTCTGAAATGTCATGTGTTTCTCTGGTGGTTGGTATCTCCAAGCAGCTGATGAGGCTTAAATCACAAAGCAGAGAACCTGCAACTCTTTGCTCTCCCTGCTAGCATTGAGCAACAAAGACCCCGGCCAGCAGATGGGGCCTCTCCTAGAAGCAAAAGCCATGCTGTACAAACCAGAACTGCAGCTCCCTCACTTTCCTGTTAGTCTGCAACATCTTGCAGAAGCCTTAAAGGTGTCAGTGCCTTGCAGGCACAGATGTGGTAAATTTATGGGGTTTGTATCAACACACAACACAGAACAATGAATCTTAAAAATCCAGGATAGTCAGCTCTTTCCTAAGTGAATTAACTGGGCAACATGGGATCTACTACTGAAATTTCAGTAAATATACCCAATCAAAACTTATACTAAAAAATTCAGTTCCAGTGTTTTCTGATGGAAATTCCTCATGTGTTTGCATTAAGCTGTTTTGTGTTCCAATACCTTTGTGATGAACTGCTGGGTCCAGTGAAAGCCACTGGGTCTGTCAGTATCAAGGCAGCGCAGAATTCACATGTAGAAGAGAGAAAATCAAATCTAGCTTTTCTCTAACAACAGTGACCTTATCACGTCCTTAGATGCTTGTTCTGTTGCCTTGTTCTTCCAGGTATAAAAGCTTTCCATCTGAGCTGACAACCTTGGAGCTGGCTGGAGCTCTGAATCTTTGTCATTCATAGAACAGCATTTATTAAAATTCATAATACTTGAGTGTGCTTCCAGACCCATGCTATTTAATAGAGCAGTGCAGGTTTACAGTCATTAGACATTGATAAATGCAGCACTTACTGCCAAAAGAAACTATCTGTTGATACCAAGATTGCAGGACTCTTAGAGCAATCATAAAAATCAAATAGAGACAATGTTTTAAATTAAACAGAAAACTATCAAAGACATTTTACTTCACAGTCTTATTAATATGTATAATGCATTATGAAATCCATTTTATTTGCCTCCAACATTTTCCCAGCTGAACAGGAAGATTTTAAAAAAACAATTACCACTTTGAATCTCCTCTGCTGCATGCAAGTCATGTTGTGCCTGAGCCAATCCTTTCATACAATTCCTTATCACTGGCAGGCAGTCATATTAAAAATTAATATTGACTGCCTCATTTTTCAGAACCTGTAATCATCTTGCTGTGCAATTTTGAATGCAAGGTAAGGAAGAAGAAAAGACTTGGGTTTGAAAACTTTCATAACATTGCACCAGGTTCTGGAGCTCACTTTTTCCCCTTTCACTTAAAGATACCATTCTCTTTTCAATGTTAGCCCTGTCAAAACAAAGAGGAATATTCAAAGGTATTTGCAATGGTTATTTGTTTTGACAAGGTTTGGATGTAATTCAAGAATAATCATGTCTGAACATGGATTTAACATTACTGGTGTTTGTCTAGATGCTCATTTAACAAATCTCCACATACACAAAGGACAGTTTCATCTCCTCTTACTAAACCAAGTCTAACAAAATCCAGGCCCAGGAGCAGGAGGCACAAACACACACATGGCTTTTGCAGGAAGCTGAATAGTGGACAGTATGGAGAAGAGCCCAGTGGAAATCACTTCAGGATGCAGATATTAGGAAAAGGCAACACAGCAATACAGCTCATTGGGTTCACAAAACAGAGTGAGATGTCAAGGCTTGAACAGGAAGCTTTCTCCAACATGTTGGTTTCTAAAATATTGAACATGGACAAGGAAATCTACATGCTGACTACTGGTAATCAACATTTTCATACTGGGCATGCAAATACCTAGGTGAAGTTCCTGCAAGAAAAAGGGACTGGGCAGACAAAACAGGTCTTAGGATTCCAACTGCACACAGCTCTAAAAGTCAAAAAGGAAGATTTTTTATGCGATTCATTCGTTTATTGCTTTCTGCTACCCATTCTCATTTTTGTTGTATTCTCCCTTCTCTTTTTTCTGTCATCAGGCCTAGATTCCTTTTCTTTCACACCAGATTGCATCACTTTATTACAAAGAATATTAGGATAAGTGTTTTCCTATGAGGATACTCAAAAACTAAGCAGGTTGCCCGTAAGACAATTGGAAAACTCTGGACAAGGCCCAAAGGAATTTCACCCAGCTGCTGCTGTTCTGAGCCACGTTATGCCTAGAGACCTGCAGAGAACCTTTCCCACCTAAATCATTTTATGGGTCTGTGACCTTTCTTTTTAGCTCAAAGGAGTAAAAACTTGGGTTTATTACTCACTTGGTTGACCCTGGCTGCCTTTCTTCATTCAGATCACATCTAGTTTGAGTTTTTTCCAAGTCCCAAACTGCTTTACTCCTTTCTACACAAAGAGTTTTCAATAAGAATTAAAAAGCCTGAAACTCAACATGTTAAACCAACCCTGGTATTTATTCACACGATACTAGCACTGTATAAACCACCTCTCTTCCCACAATTTGATCAGTTTGAGAGTTTCAGTATGTTCCCCACCACTGTAACAGAGCTGAACTGATTTTTGCTTTGGCTGGTTTAAATAAGATCATAAAGATCACTGAGGACTGCTGACCTAGTTAGCAGCAAGTCAAATATTAGCACAACTATAAAACTAATAAAAGTACAATCTGCTATCCAATCTATTTGAAAAGTTAATTCATTCCCTATAACTGGAATCTTATATTTCTAATAAGAAACTAGACTACATTTATGCAGAGCATGTACAGATTTTTTTTGCTATAATTTTATAAAAAGTGCAGTGTTAGTTTGAGACTAGCACTTTGAGGAAATCAAATGGAAATGCAATCAGTAGTTCCACTGTGAAAAAGTACCACAAACTATTTTTAAGCCTCTCTAACCTCATTTTCTCCATGAAGCATGCAAAGCTCACAAAGAGTTTTGAGAAACCGAGTAGTCTCTTTAGTGTAAACTAAATAAAGGTGGTATTAATGCAATAATGTTGTACATCTGCACATAATGATCACACACTACATTTCTGTGCTTTAGTAAAATATGTAACAAGTATTGATACAGGATTAGTATTATTATTAGAGCTCCTGCCAGGTATGCCAAGTCCAAACTCCAGAAGTTGCGACGAACAATAGATTATTGATTTTGGGGACAGACATGCAGCATTTAATAGGTGGGAGAAGGAAACACAGGAATAAGTTGACCATTATATGACCAAGTGTAGCTATCCTTCAAGTTATAGAATTCACTTTACTGAAGTCATGATAAAACTGACAGCAACTCCAGCAATAACTGCATAATTATTTCCAAGTTGCTTTAATCTTAGTGCAGCATATTTTTTGTAGGCCTCATAAATAATTACTCTAGAATCATAGAAAGTTAATAATGCCCTAGAACTATGAAAAGTTAACAAATTATTCAAATGCACTTTAAACCCATTCTGTTACATGGTTTCTTCCATTCATCTGCACCTGTGTTTAGGCTATAAAGGAAATGATAACAGAAAGAAGTGCATAGCAGGTTTTGGAGAATGTTTTAATCTTTTGGGCTCTTTGCACTGACCCTCTGCAATTAAGCAGAATCTCTGCTGGTAGAGATCACAGCCAGCCATGGGACTCTAAGGATGTGTAGTCTGATGAAGATCTTAATCCCAGTGGGTGCTGTAAACACGTCACTCAAAAGTAAGAGTTACACACCATTATGAACAACCATTTGATTTCTTGAGCTGTGAAATAACTCTTTAAAAATCGACTATGTTCTCAGTAAGATATTGATCAACCATGCACCTAACAACCATTTCTAAAAATCTATCTGCAACAGAAATCTTGACCTTAAATCTGTTTCAAGATGCAGATGCATCTTAACTCATGATTCTTTAACTTAAAACTGGAGTTTACCAGGAAGACCTAACATAATTTATCATTGTGAATTTATAGAGATATCCTAAATCTTAACCTTGCCTGAACTTCTGAATCAGAAATAATATTTTAGGCATGGAATCAAGCTGAAAGATAATCCATGAAGACTCATGAACCCAAAAATGGAGGGTCAATCTGTCATCACTGTTGTAAGCACACAACCATTATGAGTAATAATTTCATATATGTCAAGACCTGAGTGTCCCTTTAGCATCATGTGCACAAGATGCAACAACTCTCAAAGCATCAATTCCTACTGCCTCCCGCATTTCCTGCGAACACCTCTGTATTGATCCATTTTCATACAGTCTCTCCGACAGCTCCACTGAGCTGCTGCCACAGTTGTGACAAAATACATGACACATGCAAACCCACCTGCGTAAAAAACATGTGACCTGACTTTAGGAACAGGATCTGCAAACTACTTGCACTATATCCGACACCTCACAGAAATTCCTGGTGAAATACATCAGTGGAGGAAACATATTCGAGAAGAATTGTTTATTGCGAAAATGCTGGGATGTGGGAATGGACTCAGAAGAAGCATCAGATGTCCCTTCAGAAGGCCTCAGGATTCTCTTACTTTTTTTTTTTTTTTACATCTATTACAGAATAGATCATGAAACCTGAGGTGCACTGGCCTAAAGAGTTAGAAATACAGAAACATAAAGTATAATTTCTCCAGAAAGATATGTTTTATTTTTTTTTGTTGCCACATTCTGCTGCATTCATAATAGATTTATTTATTTCATGATACTGGCAACTGCATTATCCATTTGTGCTTTAGAGAGAGAAGATCTAACAATTTAGAAGCTATTTGCTACCCACCTAAAGGCACCCAAATGTTGCCAGAAGCTTGGAGCTCTGGGTTGATGCCGTACCTTAAGTTTGTACAGGATGCACAAGACTCGGCAGACCGATTCCTAAACCTGTCATTAAAACTCAGTTGGAATTTCTAGAGAGCAGAAAATGTCAATATTCTTTCAAAGCTAAACCACTGAAACACTTTTTGCCATATGGCTGATGTTAATGACTTCGCCCTTGAAACACTGCTAAAACAAACCCCTCCCTTTCAATGTCTGGAGTGGCTGGTCAGGAAACAGGAATCAAGTCCTGATGAAACTGGACACGATGCTTAAAAAGACCTATTCCACTTTTAAAAATTCTCCTGATGTCAAAGCCAATGTCAAAAAGTTGGGATGGATTTGATATTTCAAATTATGCTTTAAGCATCTTCCTTTGCTCCTACATTTTCCATGTCTTTCCTACTGATCAGTTCTGGAAAGGCTTGACTGTTGTACTTCAGGTTACTTAGACTGCATTTGTGAGTCCCTATTCATTCCTTTCCACTCTTTTTAGAACTTCATGTAACTTATGCAAATGCAGGGATATTCCTACAGACGAAAACGAAACAAAACAAAAAGTTTATTCACAGATGCACACCAGAAGAAATGGTGCAACTATCACAGAGCAGTCAATAAATTGATAGGTGCACTGCACTTCATTGATCTCCAAATTTTCTTGTATCTGAGCAAATAAATAGCTCAACATTGTGTGCTTGGGAAAGAAAACATGAAAATCCCTTAGGTTTTTGAAGTAGTCAAACGAACAAAAATTAACACATTAAGGGCTCTACAGCAATATCCATGCAACAAAAACCTAAGTATACTTCTGAAAAGAAAGGAGGGAAAAATTGGGCAGTAATTTTGACGAGTAGTATCACTCTGCTACCACAGGGAGATAGCTGCCCATGTTACATGTTGTGTCCTGTGTATTCTCACTGGACATTGCTATCTGTTATTGCTATCTATTTCAAGCCTAGTTAAAGCTGCTCAGTCATTACTGGAAATACCTTCCAGCTTAGAAGGCTTCAGATATGACCTGCAGACTTCTGCACATACAGAACACCTGCATGAACAGTGCCTGGTTCGTGACCCATTTTCCCAAAGCTTTAAACAAACTTTCGAATTACTAGTTTGTCCAGAAAAAGTCTACTAAAGCTATGGGGGTTTTTTTTAACTAACAAATGGGAAAAATGCATTTCTTCTTCAGAACCAAAGCAAATCCAATCTCCCTAACAGATGAGTAATAAAAAAACCCCCGCACAATTCCTTCTCTCAGAAATCTGATTAACAGACCAACATGTTATAAAATACAGTAGTTCTCTAAAGTGTTGGCTAGTTTCAAGGCACAGTGTAAAAAGGTAAAGCAATATGTTCACAGCATTTTGCTCTATTACCAAATGCATTTTTTTAATTAAAGACAAAGAACTTTTGGTACCTTTAATCCTGTCCTTGAAAAGTCTACCAGATTCATTGGTGGAAACCCTAAGATGTTATTCAGGTTGTCAAATGGATTATTTGCAATAGGAAATTTCCAGGATAAAGGGAAGGATGAAAAAAGTGCTTCACGCATCTGCAAGCAGGAATACAATCCTTCTTTCATTTATGTTTTAAAGAAAAATTCAGTAAAGCACCTAATCTCTCATGGCAGCCCCTTAATGTTAATTTTAAGAGGTCCTCAAGAAGCTAAGGAGAATCAAATAGTAATCAGATTTATTTCACAGTGCCTATTTTGGCCAAGAGTTTTCTGTGCTCTCCGCCTAATTGTGAAGCACTTAGAAGGATTTTTTTATAGTCAGGTAATATGAAAGCTACTTAGCAATCCAACAAAACTAATCCAATGTTCAAGAGACACCTATTCACTGAGATCAAGCCAATTTTACAATATGGAGCTATCCAGTCACCTGGAACAAAGGAGGTATGTGGAGGACAGACAAAGAAAGCAAATGCTGAGGAACGACTGGCAAATGGGGAACATAAAGAGATTTTTAGAAAGAGCAACAAGGATAAACAGATAGATATATGCTGAGTGAATAAAATTAGAAACAATGAATCCCAAGGAACAGAAGTGACCGAAGCACAGGGATTATGCAGAAACATCACCCTGCTACAAGAGGAGCCCCTCTGAATTTGCACAGCATCTGTCAGCACCAATTCTCGCAGCTGGCCTAAGTGGGGATCTAATGACAGAGAGTTTATACAACACCAGCACATGACATGTCCCTCGGGGCACTTTGTCCTCACAGCATCCCAGGGGAGCAGCACAGCACAGCTAAGCATGGCATGGATGGAGAAGGAAGGACCAGAGCACTGAGCGCTGCTACTGTTCGGAAGTTAGTTCACCTTGCGATGCTTTTCCAGTCAAAGGTTATGTTATATTCTGACTGGATTTTTTTTCCATTCTCCAGGAGAGCTGAACCTTGACAAAAACATTGTATTTTGAATATCCAAAATTGCAATCTTATGTCTCTATGTCCTTTATGCAGCAATGATATCATTAAAGCTCTAATGCAACCAGAAAGCTTTTATTATGAGAGAAGTGACTCTTTTTTTTTTTTTAAATAAACAAATAAAAAGTTACTTCCCATACAATCAATGCCCCTTACAAATGTAACTTTGAGGACTACAGCTCATGTAAGAGGTCATTTCACACTCCTCAAATACTGCTCAAAATTAGAGGGCACCAGCCAAGTGTGCAAAACTTTTTGAGTTTTCAGACACCTAACCAAAAAATTATAATAAAAGAAGTGTCACACATGTAATGAATGTTCTAAATTCACTGATATTTCATAGCTCCCTAAGGCCTGCTGTGATGCTGATGACAAACAGAAGTTCAAGAGGCACTTGTCTTACTTACACAAATGATTTCAGTATTGCAGAAATTCCCCTGCTACTTGGTAGTTCAGCTGTTGGCTTGACTACATGAAGTACTGACAGGAAAATGTATGTAGGCAAGGAAAAAAGAATGCTTTCCTTCAGTGCTTCTTTAAGTTGAAACTTTTTTTAAAATTACATTTGAACTAATATTTGAAGATGATTCAATCTGTCCAGACAGTAAATAGCAAAAAATAAAGGAAAACGTACCCCACGGTAGAAACAGAAATCCTGTGTGGTTATAGCATACCTACAGTTCAAATCCAAATTTGTACCAGAATAGATGTAGGACTAGAGCTTTTTATTTTTCAGATTTTTTTATTTTATTCATTTGGGGGAAGGGAGAAGATCTTTTCCTTATAAAATCCTCAGCCCTCTGCAATGTTCTATATATCAGGTTGTCAAGAACAAACAGTTTCCACTCTGCCTGCAAAAGTTTTCCTGGGGACAGAATAATGGATTTAGTGTGAAAAAGTGGGATCATCAGATTTTAGAATTTAAAGATGTCCAATGTTTTAAGTTTTAATGGTGTTACATATCTGAGTCTGCCCCTACTACCTTGTCAGGGTCAGGATTACAATAATCCACAATGAGCATATATATCAGTCATATATCAAAGTCTTTTGGTATTCAGTAACTCTTTGATCAATTTAAGACAATGGAATTAAATCTGGTTCCAGAAAATTTTAGTGTCTTCACGTGCAAAGACTCACCTCAGAATGTGCCCAACTCCTTGAAGAGTAACTGCGTTTGAAAAGAACTCCTCAGACAACTCACCCTGAAACAACTCAAGCCCTCAGGCCAGGACTTGCAGTGTGAGGATAAGGAAAAAGGAAGTAGAAAATGCCTCATCAGCAGAAATTCCAGACCAAATTTCTCCTTTTGTTGCCTAGAGAGCCATTACTGTTGTTGAGGGTTTTATTTGCAGGGAGAAAAGGATACTGCTTCTTCAAAAACCACCATTCAAACAGACACAATGGCTCTAAAGTTGCTCCCATGCCTTCCCCCTGAAGTCTTGTGAAGTTGTGGGGATGCTGTTTACTCACAGTATGAAACTTTCCTTCCAACATCTATTTGCTAAATGCAATTATCACATCGCCTCGCACTTCCTGTCACCAATGATAAGCGTCAAATAGGCTGCAAAAGCAAGGACAACACTGACCTACCAAATTCAAGGCCATACTGGACTCTCTCCTACATCCCCCCAGCTTGAGTTTTCTCCTAGAAAGCTGGCCCCCAAAATTAGACGAACAAAGAGAGGGCAAGAGCTGAGAGCACGGAAACCAGTGCTGGATGAAGACCTCAGGGCAGCTCACCAGTCCCAGAGGAAGAGAGCTGGCATTTGCCAGGCATTGCACTTCTCCCACTTCTATCCCTGCGCAGACCTCAGGGAGATTAGCTGTTCTGACAATTTATTCCTCACCTGCAGAAAACTGGCTGTACTTTCATGCACAAAACAGGTCTGCCAATTGTGACTGTACCTTTCCTCACCCTCAGCCAGCACACACTCAGATGCTCTATGGAAGGATGTGACACAGCACTCCTTGAATCAAACCTTGCAAAGTGCGATAGCAGAACAATGGAACAGCTGTGCTGAAGCGTTGTTACAGATGTTTTTGACACTGCTCTGTCACACACATGCCAGCATGTGAGGAGGGGGGAGACGCTCCACAAAGAGCTTTAGCAAACAAAGGTCACCATAACTGAAAAAGGCAGAACATGTGAGAATTTTCCTCCTGTCATCCCAGGTGCTGCTTCTCCTACTTTCTCTCATGCTTGTCTACCATCGATGAGACCCCTTTAGTGATCAGTGCTGGCCATCAACAAATCCTCACACAGGCTGCTGTGCACTATTGGCATTTGCTGGGATAGATCCAGGGCATATCAAAAGCAGCTCTACAGCCCTGTCTGCATGCTCTGGGTCCACCACTGATTCCAAGGGCCCTGGAAGCTGTGGGGTAGGGGAGCTTTGCACTATTTAACATCTGTCTAACACAAACCAAGGCTGGGAAAGAGCCTCCTCAAGACTCCTTTCAGGATGCTGTCTGCAAAGGAGGGCAGGGAAAAGGAGAATCTGAGTCTCCTGCTCATGCTAGTTAATTGTTTATGTGTTTAACAAAATGTACTACACCAAATCTTCACAGACATTTGGTGACAAATCACAGACTGTAATGACACCTCTTGTAATATAATAAAGAGTCATCCAGAAAGCTGCCTGCATTATTTGGGACAGGGACTCAGATTTGATAATTTATCTATCTCAAAATTAGTTTAATGATTCCCTGGTTAGCCTTTATATCCACTCATAACGTGACATTGTGTTTCCAGTTAGGGAACGAAAATGTTGATTTAACATTTCTGTCATTTCAGATTAGACATCACATGTTATCTCTTTATTATTAAAACTTTCATATTTTGAACATAAAAAGGAATTTGTAGAGTCAGGCACGGGGTTTAAGTTTCCATAATGAACCATTCATCTTCAGGTCAGGTTCCATAATAACTAGCTGCTATGAGTTAGCTCACTGGGAGGAAAATGAAATGGGGAAAAAATGGAAATTAGAATAACTGCTGAAACTGTGTTATATTTGTACAGACTGAAGCATGATGGTACTTAAAGTGTCCAAACTCCTTGTGACACCTCATTTTTACCTGTGCCACCACAATTTGATGAAGGCACACTGCAGAGGGGGCAGAGCAAACACCTGCTGGCAGGGCATCTGATGTGACAATCAAGTCTCAGCATTATTTCGTTAAGAGCAAATATCTCAAAACTTCTAATCACGGGACAAGACTCCAGTGGGGGAGGCAGCAGGGCACAGGCCTATGATAATTTTTCATGACCATCTCTTTTCCTATCATGATCAGCTAGCCTGGTGCTGCTGGATTGTTTTCCCATGGAAAACCGTTGTCAGAAGAGCAGGCGACATTATTTTCAGCTGTCCTGCTTTTCACAGCAGCAGCAAGGTGTCACACTGCTAATCAATTCTCATGGCTGCTTCAAAGCAACAAAAATAGGGTCTGTCCTAACCCAGGTAATCCAGCACAGGGCTTGGCTGTCTGGGACAGCTCCTCTGAAATAAAAAGCACTTCCTTTAGTCTCAAAAGCACAACAGTGGGAAAACAACACCACCTCCAGTGTGCCTTAAGATTTACAGGGACTTTTCAGATAGAATGGTTACTATCAATCATTTCTGCACTCCCAGCAGGAAATTAGATTTCCTGTTGTTTAATGCTACAATGCTTGACATGAGCCTATGAATCTGCAGTCCCAGTAGTGCTACATTAAAAACCTATATTGTGGACAAAGAGGGGGAGACATACATGTTTTTATCAAATGTAGCAGAGAGAACATCTTTTTAGACACTACCTCTCTGGTTTTGACTGATTTTAATTTAATGTTGTGTTTTAATCAGCAAATCAAGTATGTGAAAGGACAAGGAATATACATATATGGAGCAAAAAATCCTCATGTCAGTCTTGTTTACAGGAGGAACAATTTATGTCACTGTCACAGGCTGCCAGCCAGGCCCATCATTCATTTCGTTAGAGGACTAAAAATCTTCAGAGCTGCTTGTTTAAGCAATAAATTTGAGACAACTTATTTCTGATTGTTTTCATTGGGTGTTTTTTCTGAGCTAATTTCTGCTTTCCCCCATTTTTACCCTTTCTTTCTCTAGCTGTTAGAATAAAGCAGTGGCCCATTGCCTCCATCACAACAACAATTAGTCTTTTGACAGCTCCTAGCACTTCACTTGTGGAAGAGCTCAAGTTGCCTCATAGCTTGGGCCAAAGAGTGAGTGTTCCATCTAAGCTACTTCAGATAGGTGGCTCTGAAGGTGGTTATTCACAGGCAGTTATCTCCTTTTTACCATCTAAATCTGATGGAAGCTTTCATCATCCCTGGAGACACAGAGTTGCTTCCCTTGCCAGGAAAACCGTCCCAGCCTTATAAGCACCAGCTGAACAATCATGGATTTGAATAATGAATGTTGGCCAATCTATGAATGTTAGGCTAAGTAAAAGAACCACAGAGTGCCATTTGTATGGACTAAAATAATAAAATAGTTAAATAATGATTTAAAAACCCACCACACCAGCTGCCCTTAACAAAGACATGGAGCATTAACTGCAGATTCACTGCTAGACAATTCACAGCCCTCGTGCTAGCCAAGCTTCTTCATCACACTTAAAGGTCAGACATGCCTTATCTACATTTTATGTTCCACCTGAACTGAAATCAGAGTTGAGGGTTGTTTTCCAAGCCCGGGAACCGTCAGACTGTGAGATCAAAAATTTCCTTGAATGAGGTTTAGTCCCTGTGCAGCACCAAGATGGAGAGAGGTCTGAGAAAAGATGGGAAGATGAGCAGTCACCTGTTGCTGACCCACACCTGCAGCTAGTGCCCATTCCCTGCCAAATAGCACAGGACTAGCCAGAAAACCAGACCGAGAAGTCTCGGGTGCACAGTGTCTCTCCTTGTTCTTGCATGCTTGTACCCAAGATCTGGATAACTCATGCAGGACTTTTCCAGGGGGATCTGATGGCACTAAGTATGAAGATGGATATTTATGTGGTCAAGTAAGAAAGCATCCTTTCCTACAAATAAAATGGCTAACAAATTACTTAATTCCTGCAGGGAAGAGCTGCCTTTTATGTAGGCTTGGCAGGTGAATGCTGCACTCACCTCAACAAAGATGAAGCAGGGGATGATGGAATAACTTCTCTGGGTATTGTTTCCTAAAGCCATTTCTCATCACACTTCTTGGGGAGGCACTGTTCAAAACTTTGTATCCTGAAAAAGAAAAGACAGAGGTATTTCAGTATATTTCACTCTTTTGCAAACTCCAGAATGAGGTTCATAACACAGAGCACTGAGCTAATAGACCAAGGACATGGACTAAAAAGAACATCAAGGTCTAACTGTGCACAAAATACCCTGAGAAGGCACTCCCTTTACAATGCAAAAGAAGAGACAGACATAGGTTAAAGATACACCATATACAGATCAAAGGGTGAGAAGGAGTACAACAGTTTTCCTTAAATACAATCCACTCCCAAGCAAAAGATTCTCCCTCAGATCTGTAAAATCACGTTTTCAGCCCACTGACCTGCTTACAGTGTGTTTTAAACCAGGAGATTTTGGTAATTGACTTGTAAACTTGCACTTTAGGAGACATACTTAACAGTACACTGACTGTACACATGATCAAAGTGTTTATCTGTATAAATCTGCTCAAGATGACAGCACATGTTCTGCACAAAAACTCACAGCCCATAACAAGCAAATGCAACAAAAATGCAGTGAAGACCTGGGCCCTTTCTTCAGAGCGTTTCTGTCCTGGTATAAATTCATACATTAATTCACCAAACTACCCACTCAGCATTACTTCGGGCTACTGGCTGTTCTCATTAACACAACCTTATAACACTGTGCTAAGACACTCTTTTTGCACAAAAAGTAAAAAAAACAGAGAAAAGCAGACTGACACAAAGAAATTTTACTAACAGTGTGTGTCTTTTTCTGCATGCATGAGGCAACACATCCAGAAGCTAAGTCTGGTTTAAATGTCTTTACAGGCAGATAGAGAGCAGGAGGAAAGGTGGAGCTGGAAAAGCAGAGTGTAGCCGAGAGCTGCCAGGTGCAGGATTGCACAGAGCATGAGACACAGGAGAGAATCAAAATCCTCTGCTACCAATTTTAACCTGAGCACCAAGCAAGAGCACAGATTTAGGTGGGTCTGGCCTCACTTGCAACACTCACACAGAAACTCTGCCCTGATGACAAGCATCTCTGCGGGTCAGGGCCAGAGAGGAGGAAGGAGGTGGAAGCTGACATTTATTTGCAGACGATGCTTTGCACGGCATCTTCCCGTGACTCTTTGACCTCACTGGCATCTGGGTGGCAATTCAGGCCTTGGCATATGGAGCCTGTGAGGTTCACAAAGGGGTCAGTGCTTTCTCACCAGCTCTCAGCAGGGTTACTGGGAGAAATACCATGATCAGCACAAGTGAGTTCATCTGAGGTCATGATGGAGGGGCTGGATCAGCTGCCAGTGCTTTCCACCTGCACCATGATGCAGGCTCATGTCTCGCCACCTATGAACTACTTAATGTATTCCTTATCTCAGCTCTTCACAGTTTGACCCAGAGCTGCAAAATACACAATGTGTATGATGGATTTGGGCACAGCAGAGCTACCGTGACTCCAATGAGGCCACATTCTGTGTCGAGAATAGCTTCTGAACTGTTAACCATTGAGAAACGCAGTTTCAGATCAAACAAAATAGTCAGGAATGTCATCTGTGACACACCTCAGACATTCCCATCCTACACTGTATCCCATTCTATAATACAAATATCCTCAAAACACCTTGTTTTCCAAACAGAATTCAACTTCACTTAGTAGAAAAAAATGGGGTTTATCTCAGAGGTTAGTGTCATTACTTAAAAAAAGACAAGGTAATCCAGCTCCATTTGGACAGTGGAAAAATAATCAGTAATTCATTTTTAACAACACTTTTAATACCCCCAGATCTTGTGCCATGCGCCTCTCCCTGTAACTTGGCAAACACACGGAAACCTGGTGGAATAGCAAGTTAAAGAGTCAGAGCAGCTTACAGAGCATTATTCAATGAAATTTTTCTGTACCCTGGGGATACACTGTCAGAAACTTTGCAAATCCAGTTTTTTTAAATGGCTTAGCACAAGGACTTTAATTCCTCAGCACCTTCATGAATCCTTTGCTGGATTAATGTTAGAAATAACCAGGATTTTCCATAGCACTATGCTGTAACCCCAATCCAAGCCTTCAGTTCCAACTGATAAGCGTTCCTAGCCAAAGCAGAGGGTTGCAAGGCAATCCAAGAATTTAAAACCCCTTAAAACAGATGACTGAAAGCTACTGAACAAACTAGTGAAGAAACTGAGGGTTCATAGTACTCATATGAAATTGCCTGATTTAACACCAGGGGACTCCTGGTGTTACAGATGTGTATCACTGTGCCTGTTCCTTTCCTGTTCCTGTTCCACTGTGCACCACTGTTTTAAAAAACTGCCCTGCCTACGGGAAAGCATTTTACATGTCAGCTTCTCTCCTGTGTGATGACACATTTGTGTCAGGCTCAAGTAGTAAGAGACCAAATAGCTGCCTGATCAGCTAATTCCCAGATTGTGGGAAAACTCTCAGCTATCCAGTGCTTGTCAGAGCTGGTCTTTTCATCAGGTTACTTGACAAAAGAGTAAAGGGAAGCAAAGGCATGATCTTGGTGGGAGCACCATCTTTTGTCTCTCTTCAGCTGGCAATGAGTCCTATAGGGATACTGACAGCAAAACACACATTACAGCAAACTCCAGACACTTCAGCCTGAAAAGCAGCCAGAGATAACCCAGTTTTGCCCAAAGAATCATAATGAGATGTACAAGAAGTTTTTAGTAACACTCTTGGTCCATAATCCATGTTCACATTGAACAAATTTTTGTGCAAAGCCTCTGACCAAAGCAATGGCAAATAAAAGCTATAATATCAGCATCAGCCTTCTCCATTTATTATTTCTATTTTTATCAACTTGACTGAATTGCTAAGGAAATCATGTAAAAGACTGTAAGAGCCTTTTTAGATCCCACTAGCTGTGATCTTTTAAGGCCTCGTACATTAGCACAGCACAAGAGTAGAAATGGTCAAACCTATACTAACTAATTAGGGCCCACTATAGAGGAAATATTAATAATCTGGAGCTCTGGTATTATGAGGTGCTTCCACTCTTAAAACAATATATATAATTCTATAATGCAACATTTATGAATTAATTAAAATTAGTTCTCATCTTGCTCAATTTTCCTCACCTGTGCTTTTTCAGAAAGCCCCTGATCTACAGCATAGGAGGTTATTGTCAGGCATCTCCTGGGAGAACAAGTGGAGACAGAGAATATAAATAAGTGAATTGAAAACTAAATGAAAAGGACAGCAAAGAAAAAGAGAATTCAAGCTGAAGAGATTTTCTTGCTGCAGGGATCCATCCAGGGGAATGGCTTTTAGAATGCCCCATTCAGGTACACTCTAAAGCCTTTTATGTGAGCATGTGGCAGGCAGCAAGAAGGACATATCTAGGACAAACCAGCATTTGCTGAGCCTTTGTAGTGTAAGTTCCTGCAGCAGACATAGTACACACAACTGTTCTGTGTAATCAGTCATCAAAACATTTAATTGGTGGTCTGTTCCTCTGGAGACAGTGGTCAACCCTATGTTTTTTAAGCCATGTCCTGCATAGGCAGGAAGAGAAGATGGACAATTATATATTGCTGCAGTGGACATCTGGGCATCTGTGGAAAATACTCAGATCAACAATCCAGACATGCTAACAGGCCCTGTTCATTGTAGTTTTCAACTGTGTTTCAGTTAATCAGAATCAGTGCATATTTCTTTTGCAGTAGCTCAGAGACCACCAGCCTGAAATCCAGGAGCTGCTGCACAAACCACAGCAGCAGAGAGGAAGCCACTGGCACATGTGGGACACCACCTCACTGCAGAATCCCAAATCTTCTCTGACCAGAGGAGAGGAGGGTAGCCACTGGTCATTTGGTACCAGGATGTGATGCAAACACAAAAAAAAATTGATTTCTGTCTCTCAATTTCACAATCTTTTCAGCAGCAGCTAACACTGTTCCAAAATAAGATGTAAATGTTATATTAGATGGAACACCAACTATTTCTGTAACAATGTAAAAGATACATCAGTACTTCCTATTTTTAAATTACTTGAATCTTATTTTAGCAATTTGCAAACCTCTGTTGGCAATTGGCTTCAAATAATAAAGATCTTTAATTAAAATAAGAATTCTGTTTACAAGTAAAAAGATATCACCAAAACCTCTGCACCAGTCCATCAAGGATCAGTTTGCCCAAGTGAAACACAAACTGCATATGTCAAACCTCCATTCAATTAAGGAAACAAATTAAAATTAATGCCGTTGCTAACAATGATTATCCCAGCTTTGGCAAAGAACTGTATCATGATAATCACTATTTATCACACTATCTCTTACAGATCTCACAGTAAAGCAGGGTCCTCTATTTCCTGTGGGGGGAAACAGTTGAAGCAATTTGCCAGGCATCACACAATGACTCAATGTGTAGGCTGAAGAAAGACACATTATTCTCAGACTCCTGTCAAGTGCTCTGTCCACTTGACAACACAATCCCTGCTCTTCAAATGTGCTTGCTAAGTCCTGCACAAGAACCACACAGTCCTCATTGTACATTTTAGTAATACAGGTTTCCCTGCTTGCTTGCTGCTGGAACCAGCAGAACACACACTGCAACCTTACAAGTGGTGATCAAATGTGCACCGAGATGTTACAGCCTCACATTCTCTCTTTGCAACTTCACCTGCAATGTCCAAAGGCACCTCATTATCCCAGTGCAACCTCTGCATGAGCCTGTAATTCTGAACAGGCTGCAACAGGACAGTACAGGGTTAAAATGTTTTCCCCAGAGCTCTCTTCCACATAAACCAAACTGATGCACAGAAAAGGATCTGAGGAATAAAGGTAAGATTTTACTGCAAAGGGCGGTCAGTATTTTCCAAGTACAGACTTCTTTACTGTTTTTGAAGTAATTGAAACCACAGTGGTGGCATGAATCACTCAGTGTGACAAAATGCACAAATGATATCAAGCATGAAGATCTGCTTGTCTGCCTTGCACCCAATCACTGCACAGAGCACTTGCCTGAAAATAGTAAAACTAAGAAAATAACATCATGGCTGCAGCAGTTAAAAGGTACCAGATAACTGGCACTCAGTTTGCTGTCTCAGTGGCCCACAACACACTAATTTTTTACCTACACATGAGAAAGTTATCCTTTGGATCATGCTGCCCTTGAGGAAGAGTATGTCCTACACACAACAGGGCTTGGGAAAGAGGGAAGACACTTAATATCATCAGAGAATCCTTTCCCCATTCACTACGAACCGAGAGGCAAAGAGCCATCAGCACCATGGCCACCAGACCAGTAATGTGGTGTCAGACTGGAGACACTCTTTGTCCAAAACCCGATGTCTGAGTCACGCTTGATCTTTAGTTGTTGACTGTGAAACTGTCCAGCAGCTGATCACAAACAAGGGTTGTGTGCTAAATTTCAGGCCTTGGCTGGTGACTGTCTCCAAGAGCATTCCTGTGTAAGGAGCACAGTGTCCTGCTTTGCCACAACACTGAAAAGAGGAGCTGAACTGATGAAGCAGAAGCTCAGTTTACTGAATCTAGATCTCACCCCAGAATACAATTTATTGTAAACTCTCCTGGTTTCTGCCAGGACAACTGTAACATTCGATAGCTACACCATTCAGACAAATTGCCCTGACAGTGGAGGTGCTTCTCACAGGTGTCTCCAAAGACTCCCGAACAAGAAACTAATTACACATCACTAATGACAGCAAGGAAAGGAATAAAAACAGTACGCAAAAAAAACCCACACATGTTCACCATTAGAGAAAAACAATTTTGCAGCATTTAAGACAGAAAAACACTTTCTCTGATGAGAGTTCTGACCCTTTTCTGCTAGCAGAATGCACATCTTCACATTCAGCACTTATAGTAGAAAACCGTTTTATGGCAAACAGTGATACTTAAGTAATATAGTTCACAGCATATCTGAAATGACAACCCTTAACACAAAAGCCATCTGGTTATGAAGAAAGCTATATTAATAACTATCTCAATTCCTAAGCTCATTCTCTTAAAAATCTGTTGCTGAATCCCTGGTGTCAAAGCAGAGTTTGATCCCTAGAAGAAAGTGATGCTCAGATTTCAAGAATCCTGTTAGGGTTGTTTTCCCTTGTTACTAGCTTCATGCAGAAAATTATCCCATGTCTGAATGATAAGCAACAGTGAAAAATCTATGGGTAGGCAGACTGATAAGGGTTCTGCACCACTTACATCCTCAAGAGAGTTCAAGTGTTACGTGAGCACAGCAGAGGCCTTGTAACAACTTCTCATTATGGGGAGGAAAGTGAAATTTCAATGCCACAGCTTCTGGCCACAAAATTTCCATTTACGCCACTTGGCCAGAATTTCATAGATGTGAAATAGATCCCAAACATAACTGTGTGAATAGCAGGTATATGCACACTAATATCCAGAAAGCCAAACAAAATGGCCACAAGCCTTATTCTGAACCATCTCAAACCCGTGAACCTCTCCCTGTCCTGCGGGTCTGAAAGTCACCGTGGTTGGTCTGTTCCATTTGGTAAGACACTGAATTCCTTCTGAAAATTTTCAGTGTATCATTTACCTGGTGTTGATTTGAATGAAACCCACCTAAATGTGGTGTCACATCTGCAAAACCATATGAATAAAATGTTTTACCTGCTATAGATTATAATGTTCCTCTCTTTCTTGCAAAAGGATTAGTGGTACATGATAGATGAAGAAGGAATCTGACTGAGTTTCATTAGGGAATTCTTTAAAAAAAATAACAAGCAGCCTCTGGAAAAAAAACCGAAACCCACTGAATTTATCCATGCAATTACAAGACTGTCCTGCTCCTAACTCCCCTTTAAGTCAAAAAAGCTAACTCTTCCAGCTCTCATTTCATCCTTTCAAACTTTGAAGTGAATCTAAATGAAGCAATTGTGCATTATCATGGCAAAAGAAAGACTATTTCTGGCCTCCACCCATCCCACCTGAAGGCACATCATCTTGATTTACACTAATTAATTTACCTTGTGATTTTTTCTGAACAAATACAAGAGGTAATTAATTGGTTGTTTCATTTACTTCTGATTCGTTAAAACTCCATCTATCTTTAAGGGTATTTATAGCAATAAAATGGCAGGTGTGGTCAGCATTAAGGCAACTCTTCCTATACATAAAGGATTCTGAATTACAGAGATTAGTTATATGATTAGTTTAATGAAAATAGATCAGGCTATCATTCCAAAAGTAACACAGTTGATATCCAGAACTGCAAATGATTGACGTAATTAATGATGGGCTTGAGATACAGGTACTCTGATTATGCTAAATCACATTCTGTAAACTACTGCACGAGTTCTCCATTCAGTGTCTCATTTGCACAACTCACCAAAAAAATAATCACCACCATTTCTGATTTGCACCTGACAGTCCTGCAAGACTCCGGCTGGAAACCAGTGATCTTCCTGGTATTTGGGATGCTATCAGGAAGGGCTTGTGACCGAATTTCACTCTCTGAAACCAATTCCATTCCACTTGGTGACTCCCCAAGCACAACACCACAGGCACTGAGGAAAGGGAACAATTTCAACAGGAGAAAACAAGCAGCTGCCTCCTCAGGCTCTTATCACAATTAACTGCTGAAAAAAGGAGGGAGACATTGAAGGGAAAGAAGAAAGCAGAAGAAAACTTCAAGAATACAGAGGGTAACAATGCAGTGGTGCAGATGAGAGGAAAATTGGATGAGCTACAGAAAAACTCGTATGGGATGAAGGGTAGGAGAGGAAAACAGACCACAGGTTTTGCCTGTGATGCAAAACCACAAGACTGAAAATTTTGTCTACCTAGGAAACACTCCACCCTTTCCATCCCAATACATCAGGGTTTTTCAGAAGTTATTTAAAATTAATTTTATTTTTAAATCATTAAAATAATATATTATAAGAAAAAAATGTCCAAAGACATTTTCCTCATTCAGAAAATTTGTACTTTTCTCCAGAAAACTGGTTTTGTTTTTTCTTTACAAAACCTCCTTAGCCAACCTCCTACTGAAATCTACTGAGCTATTAAAAAAACCAATTGGCTGCTTATGTGTTAGCGAGAACGAGAAGTATTCCTTCTTTATCTGTAATGGAGCTTCGCAGCTCTGCACAGAACTAATTTGGGAATCCCAGTATTAAAAACGTATTTCAAAAATATTTGCTGCATGGTGCTCTTGTATGCCATATCTGCTGAGCCTAAATCCAAGCAAGCTGCTGATCCACACATTTAAGTGCAAGGATGAAGCTTCTGCAAAGTGCCAGCTACTCTCAGGCCTCAGATGATGTCTGTGAGTAAATTTCCAAACCCTCTCCTCCCACTACCCTTCTATGACAACTTAGGGAGCCAGCACCTTTGGAGAGTGTTCACACAAGTCACAGTGTAAAGATAAGCAAGCAGAAATATTGAGATGAGTATGGGAAGGAACAGAGCACAGCAACGCTAAACAGGGTAAGGGGATGAAAATGAGGTAATTAACATTTTTCTATTTATTTCCAGTGTTTTGTTTTGTTTTGTTTTTTTTCCAGGGGATGAATTCTACATTGGAAATTTCCTCTCAAAATCATGGTGAGCTGGTTTAAAAACTAGTCATGTAATAGGTACAAGCAAGCAGACTCTGGATAGAAAGAAACAACCCATTCATTTTGTCCCCTCAGGGCCCAGAAAACTGTGTGAGTATTGATTGCAAGCTGTAATATTATTAAAGTAAACAAACAACTGCATCACCACAGTGCAGCCTTTGGCGATGAGGCCCAGGGGCAGGGTCGCTTGCTCCTCTGATTTTCCAGTATTCATGTTGGCAGTGGAGCTGTCAAAGACACACAAGCACTGCACAGATTCACACTCTCGCAAGTCTGGCAGCAAGCTCAATCTTATCTGGATCTTTCGTCAGTTCACTTGGTTTATAACCCTTCACCTTCATCCCTTGCCAAGACAGAGAATAAAGGATTTCTGGCATACCTGCTCTCTTCGCTCATACAAAAGACTCTGGTAAAAGCTCTCCTTAATAACAGTGAAAAATAATTTTTTTTTGCTTTCCTCTTTTTTTATCTCTGGGTCCATTATGCAGCCAAGGGAAATCAAGTATAACCCCTATAGCCCAAATCTGCCACTTCTAAGGGCAGTACTGTTGTACAGCTCATGCAGTTTATGTGGGCCTCAGAAACACTACCTGGGTGGAAAATCAAGAATTTAAGAATTTACTGTTAGACTACAACAGCCTAAAAGAAAAGAAATTCTTATTACTCCACATCTACTTATTACCATAAAAAAATACAGCCAACTATTAAAAAAATATTTCTGAGTTTATAGACCTTGTAATACCTCTCCCTTCTCTGTACCGTTATGCTATCCACAGACTCCTCCCTGAGTCCTGCTTCATCTGGAATAGGAGAGAGGGTTATGGCAAACTGTCCTCAGCCATAGCTTTTCTCCAAGAGAAAGGCATCAGGGCTGGTGGTGAGAGCTTATTCCTCTTCAGTCTCCTAAACACCTCACTGGGAAGTGGGGTGGCTGGTTGTAGCTTGATTGGTTCTGGTACCACCTTGTGTTCACAATTTTCAGGCCTCTGCTATTATCCCATGTCTGTTCTCCATGCAGCCATTCAGACAGTTCATTTTTAAAAGAATAGAGACTTGTTAGTTCTACCCATTAGGCAGAGAAACTGATGAAGACTATTATAAAAATAGGCACTAAATTATACAGCCATGTAAAAGCAAGCTAAAGCTCAAACTGATTAGGTAACACCTATCACTCTTTCAGACAACTGCTGTAAGAGTTAAAAGAGCAGAACAAATCTCCAGGCAAGCCCTGACAACTGAGATCTGACAAACCCTTGTCCTCGCAGAATTATTTCAGAACCAGTGTTGCTACTAGGAGACGCAAGAGCATTTGTCTGGCTACAAGGCCACAACCCAGATTTTGATGGACAAGGATGCCCTAGATTCTGATAGACTGAAAAACATGGTTCTTCACCTATGAATCCAACAAGGCTGTTGCAAACACTTGTACGGAGTTAAGCTCCTGATTAGGGCCAGGCTTTGGTGTGCTTGGAGGTCTGTGCTCTTCCCTGTGTAATTCTGTCTCGTGACACACAGAAAGGCCTCAAAGACATTGTTTGCTCTATTAGGCATTTGATTTTTAAAGCCAATACAGTCCACAGAAACAACTGAACTGTTACAATTAAAGTGACTCAGCCCACAAAGACGAATTCTGAAATTCCTGCAGCTGAGACCTTAATATTACTTCTAAGAGAGTGATTTTACTGAAAACACATTCTGTAAGAGAGTTTTAGTGAGACATGCACCTATTTCAGGTCAACTATATACAGAAAGTTAGCTTGTAATATTTTGTGGACACTTACGCACCAGCACGAATGTGTGTGCACAGAAATTCATATACACTCAAATACAACCGGAGCCTGCAAATTGCATGACAGACTGTGGCTGAAAATGAAGGGAACAATTTTGCACGCCATCTGACTTGGTCAGGTTATGATTAAACAGGCCTTTGAACACTAAAAGCTGACAGAAGCATATAAATATGCCATCATGTCCTGCACTGTTTGCTGCTATCCTTCTAAGTAGACCATCAGAACATCATGTCTTGTCAATAGCCCTCCACTGCTGATGCACACCCCTCACCTCTAAAATACCATTATTCTAATTTTCAAGAATTATCTGATATACTCTTTAAAAATGGAAAAATTCTTTCCAGCAAATTGGTGTAAGACAGCATATCACACATACATACAGTGTTTTGCATAGACTAAACCAGTTTTTACAAAAAACTGTTATTTTCTGCCCATCCGAGGACCACTGATTTACAAACTGCTTTTTCAAAATATGTCAAATACAGTATTACACAAAGGTGCAGTCACCCCACTATCAACACCGAAGGATTTATGCACTCTGTTAAAACTCAGTTTGTCATGGAAAGCAGTTCTAGACTTGGCTGACCTAGGTACACTTGCTGTTTCCAGTGCTTAAAACATATTTCATGTCTCTAGATATTGTATACACACGTTAATTTACACCTTTTTTTAAATTTACATACTGAAACACTGCATTCCCTAATCTACTAAGCACAATATTAATAATATGATATACATATACATATATATATACACATATACATATACATATACATATTATCTCAAAAGAAATAGTTTTCTGATTTGGAGATTAACACAGTTTAAATTTGATCTTCTTTCTCTGCTTCCCTCAGTTTATATTTTTCTCCTGTCACCTCAACCATGAGAACTGACATATAATAAAAATATTGCAATATCACATACAGTTGCATATGTGACAGCACAAACAAAACAGAAACAGGGAAAGAAAAGCCAAGAAATGCCAAATCATCAATATCCATGGCACTGGCATAGATTGCAAGCTGCAGCAAATACAGCACCCTGGTTGCTTCATCTTGTATGTGAACCCCTTCTTTGCTCTGCTATAAGCAAGTCCTTAGCCCCTCATCCTCTTTCACTACCTGCTTCCTTAGGGTAGCTGTCCTAAGAGCAGCTATCACTCTCTGCACCTGCTCTCCAGTGGTTTTGGAGGTATCAATAGACATAACATTATGCGGCTGCTCCTGGGCTCTTTAATTCCTGGTGAACTCCCAACACTACCAGAACCACAGGCTTTCCCCAGCCTCCACGTTTTAATTTTGTGTAAAAAAAGGAAGACAAGAGATGGGCTGTCAGCTGGGACTGAGAGACTGAGGGCACTGGGTTTTCTTTCTTTTCTTGCGCTGATCGCCCCCAAATGCCCCAGCTTGATATTTACTGAATCACTGCCCTGCTGCTTCCACTCCCTCCACAGCCTTCGTGCTAAGCAAAGGTACCTGCCACAATGTCCTTCCCCTGATGTGCACTTTGCAAAGGCAGCAGTTTGTACTGCCTCTTTGTTTTTCCCTAGCCCTAGGACTAGTCTTCAGCTTATAACCGTCTATTTTCCTCCCAAAGACTCCTATTTCTCTTACCAGGGTTCTGCCTCAGGGCATGTAGTTCACATATTTCTAAGCCCTAAAATTAGATGCAGGACCACTCACCACAGCCGTTCTAAGTGCAGCATGCAGATCTTGGCCACACCCATCGTTTACCACAGTAATCTCCAAACTTTTGCGATTGCAAGCAGTACCAGGGAAAAAAACCTGAGATGCCTACCCCACCTTCCCAATGTACCACCATCCTAACATATTATGCAACTTGTGAAACATACAGGAAAAGTAAAAACTCTAAGCCAAAGATGAAAGAAACACCATTCTAAAAATTCATTAGTAGCACAAAAATATTTTCTTTCACACCCCAGAGGACTGTTTTATGCACCCCTTGCTCTTCTTGCACCCTGCTTTGGAGACCACTCGTTTAATAGGCCACAGACAGAGCCTGACAATCTCTTCTGACCTAAATATGCTTTCATTTGGCACATGGCCTTTCTTCCAACATAACTTTCACCTTTTAATATTACTTTTAAAGCTTGCAGAAGCCAATGTGCCTCCTCAGAATCATGATTTGTGGCTGCAGGGGATACATCTAACTCTGCTTTTATAGCCACCCACTGAGCAGCTGCAGGGAAAGCTTGCACAGCATTTTCTCATCCAGCCGTGGCAAGGCAAATACTTCATCTTCATTAAGGCAAATACTTCATCTTCATTCAGAGCACATATTTTTATTTCAAGGGCCCAATTTTACAGGCAAGTCTGTTTAAGGTTTTGGGGTCAGCTCAGTAGTTTCATAAGAGACAACGCTGTATGTCCCTCTGTGCACATTTCTTTTTCTTCCCTTTATTCCATCAGCAAAGGGTGCTCCAAAATTCTCAGTGAAGAATTCCAGCATCTCCTTAACAGGAACACCAGAATTTGTGAACTTCTGCTCTTCCAAGTGATGAATGGGGTTGAATTAGGTCAACCCATAGGTCTCTGTCCACTCCACCACCCCTTTTGGGAGGTGCTTTAGTAACAGCTTGGGTGAGGCACTGCATTGCCTTCATACTGCACTCAAAACTTTCCCACCTCAGCTCCACAATCTCATAGTGGGGTTGCTTATGGGCTTTTTGATACTCCACAGAACTTTAAACTTATTATTTCACTGCAAAACGAATCTTAAATTTTACTCTCTCCTGATTTACATGCTCCATCTCATTTTCTCTCTCTTGTTTTTTGTCCTTCAGCTCTCAAGTTCCTTGTCCTGTCTCTTTGCCACTTTATTCCTCTACACATCGGTTTCTTCACAGGACAGTAGTTGTGTTTTTTCTTCCAGGTTTGCAAACTCATGGACAGTATCTTGCAAGACTCCTGATTCTAAGAGTTGGTACCACTGTATAACCCACATCCCACATTCCTAGGTAACCTTTCTTTTCCAATGAAAAACAAGGAAGTGACCACTTAGGGAGCTGCATGAACAAGCTTCTAGTTCCACTCTGGTACAGTCTTAACACTAAGAAGATGTATTACCTGTTTCCTGACCTTCCTCTTATAGATGTTCCTGGCTTTTCTATTCTTTATCCAACTTTGCAGTAAAGTCTGCTCAAAGTAAAAATTAAAATAAAATTTGGGACCCAACTATATTGAGAGATTGAGGTGATGGGGTTATAACAACTGCACATTTCTTCTCAGAGCTCTCAGTGGAGTCATGAGGTGTTGTATCACTCCATCTATAAAGCCAGGCAACAATCCTATAACACAGCTCAGCTTAAAAGCCACCCTTACACATCTACTTCCCCTTTTCAGGAGCAGGAACAACCAACACCCGTGTGACAGCTGGCATCTTGGCCAACAGAGCAGAGACTCACCCTAACTCCTCCAAAACAAAAAGATGTTTTAGCCTATGTCCACTTCTCCACAGGAAACACCACGAAAGACATCCAGACTCTGCAGATCAGGCACCTGAGGGGCCCATGAGACCTTTCAATCCTCAGCTAGTCTCAGCTGCTCATCACTTAGAATAGTCCAAGTGCAGACCTTATTGTTGCCCTCCACTGCCAGTGACAAGTACATCCACTGGGAGATGCTTCTGCTCCTCGTGCAGTCGGATGCATTAATGATCCCTGCAGAGAGCACAGCTGCCATGAAAATGGTTAGGGCTGGATTTTTCAAAGCATTGCCAATCCAACTGTATAGTCACCAAAGGCAGGGATAACACTTCCATAAATAACAGAGTTCAGCAACAGCTAAGACTGTGTCTCAGTTGCACTAATTCACCTCTCAGCCTTCCAGTCCCTGGAGCTGTATCTTCATGTATTCCAGCATCAAGAACAGCTGTAATTAAGAACTGCTAAAAAGAAGATCACTGGTTAACTACGTTTGCAGGCTACATTCTGAACCAAGTACTGCCTGTCCTCTTACAGCTGCCAAAAAGCCACAGGAGAGCCAGACTGTGCATTCAGCGAGTTCAGCAGAATCACAGTCACAGGCCCACCACCTTACCCAGACTAATTTTCCACTGCTTGGCAATCCACAGTGCACTGATCTGGTATTAATGAGTGTGCAACCACCCTCTCAGTGTTGACCAACAGGAATTGAACCCAGAGGACCTCTCCCTGTATGCAGTAGCTACACATTTTACCTGCTCCTACCGACAAAACTGGAGTGTCTCCAAATCCCACCTCCTTGCACATCCTGGCACAAAGGAAAAAAGCCAGCAGGAAATTGACAGGGAGATGGATGACAGTGGGGAGGAGATGATCCACTGTACTGAGTACAGCCCTGTGGAGCAAAGCTCATACTAATAATGACTGGCATAAAAGAGGCCCATGATAAGCAATACAGCAGTTATCACAACAGGAGGCACTTGCTCATAAAAAAATGACTGTCACAGCTAAACACAGTCAGCTTCCCCAAATGATGAGGAGCATATGATAGTGCTTTCCAAGTATTTGGGAAGTATAAATTACTTTGCAGCTTTGTCCTGATGAGAGTTACTTTCAAAAGGATATTTTCATTTCAGGGCCTGTTTGCAAAGAGATTTTTCGAGCTCCAAAACACTGAACAACACTTGCATCTTCTAACAAAGGAATGAAAGTATTTAGGGTGCTGGTAATCACAAGTAGCAGGATGAAATCTAAGAAAGAAAAGTTGTGACAGGCGTCAGATTTAATAAATCACACATTTCTAGCACAGAAAATTTTGGAAATATTTCAGCACACTTACAATTGCGACATCTTTTCCAGCCTTAATGACTGTATGATCTATCTAGGCATACCAAACATACAGAACCAGAGAGGGAAATGCTTGCTAACAGAAACAAACTGACAGTCTTTTCCCACCCTTTAACCCCAGAGAACAGGCACAGATGTAGTTAAAATCTCTCCAGCTCTCAGTGGACATACAAATATATAAAATATTAGAAAGTAACCATGTTAGCATCTCTCACAGAAAGCTGAAAGGGCTACCAACACTTTTTGTGTATGATTTTCATCACAGTGGAATCCACATACGTTACAATTCCAGCTCTGGGGTTCCCAGCCTGTTGAAATGAGACCAGAGGATGCCAGCATGTTGATCAGAGCACTGGTGCTCCTCTCCTGTGAAGAAAGGCTGAGAGACCTGGGGCTGTTCAGCCTGGAGAAGAAAAGGCTTTGGAGAGGTCTTTCATTACCTAAAGGGAATTTACAAGAAGGCTGGAGAGGCACTTTTCACAGGGGCATGAAGTGACAGGACAGGGGGCAATGGCTTTAAGCTAAAGGAGGGTAGATTTAGATTAGGCATTAGGGAGAAATTCTCTGTGAGGCTCTGGGACAGGTTGCTCAGAGAGGCTGTGGACTCAACATTTCTGGAAGTGTCCAAGGCCGGGTTGGACAGGGCTCTGAGCAACCTGGTCTTGAGGAAGGTGTCCCTGCCCACGGCTGGGGGGTTGGAACTGGAGGAGCTTTACGGTTCCTTCCAACTGTAACAATTCCACAATTCTACAGTGCAAAACAAGCCCCACAGCCACTTTAAAACACCTGCAGATCCACTATCCCAAGCTAATACTTGACACTGCTTTTTCAAATTATCTTTGAGTCTCTCTCAGTGATAATTTGTGGACATAGCAGGACTTATGTAAAACCAGAAAACTTAAAGATGTAGTCAGAAGGAGTTCCACGACTTCTGCATCAACAGTTGACAGTCTGGGTGCTGCCAGTGGCTGGCAGTGACTTCACTTGGGTGAGATTCCCCATTTTCTTTTTATCAAGACATTGTTGTCAGAGGAATAAAATTCATTCCACTGTTAAAGTAGCATGTTCCTTATCGTCAGGCAAGGTTTTATAACAGACAGGAAAACAAAATTTGATTTATGTGTCTCTCTGTCCAGAATTCTTCTCAGAGGAAGTCCTAATCTGTACTATCTAGAAAGCAAGAGACAAAAATAAAACATTTTCAATACATGGAACTTTTTTTAGAAAGGCTCCTCACAGACCTTAGACAATTTTAGCTCAGCATTCTTATGTGAAAACATCACAAAAAGTCAACCCAAGTGGTACCAGCAGGATGTGTCCCTTTGAACAAAACCTCAGCTTCTGAAGTTTGCAGTCTGAACAAGTCAGACACCAAAGGTACGCTCAACTTCACTCTTTGGCATTGTCTTTTGTTGTACCTTCTCTAAGGTCACAGGAATGTGCCACAAAAGTCAGACAGGCTTTAAAATAAAGGCCTCTATATCCCCATAGCCGTGTTTGCTCGTCGAGGGTAAGTATGACTGGAATAAACTCTCATCAAAAGAAGTTTCTCTGAGTACTTTGTTTTCCCTGGAATAATCTAGCAGATTGTTGCCAGTCCAGGTAACCCACCAAAATAATCTGAAGACAAATTAAGATCTAGAAGCTGTGTTCAAAAATTCACATGACTGCCAACAGGCAGTCAGCCCTCTTCAATATCACTAACTCGAATCACATTAAGGGCACCCAGGGCACTGCAGGAGCCAGCTGCACATGTTTACTGAAGACAGAAGCCAAGTCTTGTAGCTAAAGCCTGAGTGAGCTCTGTGTTAACACACAGATTAATAGTGGATATAACAAAGTTCACTTGAATGCTTGGGTCAGTTTGATTCTTCTGACATGGACACAGTCTTTGCATGGATCAAGAGCAAGTAGAGGCCTGTCAGAAGAAAACATTTTCAGAAGGAGTGTTGCAACAAAACTCAGTATTTTTTGGAGTGAAGAAGGAAGCAGATAGGGAAAGTGCCAGAAGAAACAGCAAAGGGGTTAAAAAGAAAGGCATGCATTAATCACCACAGCACTGCGAGAAAGGTTTCAGTGAAGCAGAATAGATAAGCTGCCAAGACAGTGAAGAACACATCTGGAAACATAAGATATCCCAATAAGGAGAACATTCAAACTGTGAAATTCACTAATTTTGCACAAGACTTGAAAGAATGTAGAAAAGGTGAAATAAAATATAACGATGTGAAAGATCCATGCTAGCACCCACTGCTAAATCACAAAAGAAACATGGGCCTAAACCCCATTCACCACTGCCAGCCAAGCAGAGTCCCAGAGATGAAACAGGGCTTCACTTTGAAAGTGGGTCACCTGTCCAGTTCACACCTGAGCCATGCTGTTTTAATGCATTCATTAGCAACAGGATACAAATGTGCCTTAGTCAATGGCCCACCACAGAGAAAGGGCTCTGCTATTAAACTGAGTGAAACCATGCACAATAAAAACAAAGTCCAAACTCATCTCGGTAAATTTTTAATAAATCCACAAGCTTGGATGTAATTCAGTGAGTACAGATAACACCAAGATGAGTGATGAGGCTGACAGGTCTGAAGGGCAGAATGCCATCCGGAGGGACCTGGACAAGCTCAGGAAGTGGGCCCTTGGGAATCTCATTAAGTTCAACAAGGCCAAGTACAAAGTGCTGCTTCTTGGTCGGGTCAGTCCCACAGACTGGATTGAGAGCATCCCTGAGGAGAAAAGTCTTGGGGGTATTGGTGAACAGGAGGCTGGACATGACCCAGCAACGTGTGCTGGCAGCTCAGTTGTGTCCTGGGCTGCATCCAAAGCACCGCGGGCAGCAGAGGAGGGAGGGGATTCTGCCCGTCTGCCCCGCTCTGGTGAGACCCCACCTGCAGAGCTGCTTCCAGCTCTGGGGTCCCAGCACAGCAAAGATGTGGACCTGCAGCAGTGAGTCCAGAGGAGTCCATGAAGATACTCAGAGGGTTGGAGCACCTCTCCAATGGAGACAGGCTGAGAGAGTTGGGATTGTTCAGCCTGAAGAAGAGCAGGCTCCAGGGAGACCTTACTGTGACCTTTCTATAAGAAAGATGGGGACAAACATTTTAGTAGGGCTGTTAACATAAGAGAAGGGATAGTGGTTTTAAAGCAAAGGAGGGTCAATTTAGATTAGGGATTAGAAAGAAGTTCTCTTACAATGAGGGTGGTGAAACACTGGCACAGATTGCTCAGAGAGGTGGTGGATGCCCCATCCCTGGACTTACATTCAAGGTAAGGCTGGATAGGGCTCTGAGCATCCTGATCTACTGTAAGATATCTGTGCCCACAGCAGGGGAGTTGAACTAGACGACCTCTGGAAGGTCCCTTCCAACTCAATCCATTTGATGATTCTACAAAGATAACAAGCAGTTTGAATAATAAATTCAAAGTAGAATTACAGAACTGAGGTGCTGATGGCTCACTATCATCTCCTCTTCTTGATAACGACTGAGGCCACTAACCAAAGGACTTAGAGGGTCATCAGAAGGGCCAGTACACAGGAGAGAGGGGCAGATACTAGCAAGTGTATATGTAACAGTTTTACTCGATTGATGAAAGGGAATTTCTTGAAAAAAGCAGATAACTTGCACTGCTTACATAATTTCTACCAGAGTAACAACAACAGGTGTGTACTGACTAAACTGTTAAGACACAGATTAGAAAATAACCTCTTGCCTCTGCAGAGAAGCTATATTTCCTATATCCTATATAAGTTGCAGAGTGACAAAAGGAAACAACCCATTATCTGATTAATTTTAAAAAATCTTATCAGTCTTAAAGGGTTATTCTTTTTCAACTTCTTTGAATTCCTTCCACAGTTACTAGTCACAGAATATTTCACTAGCTGGGGTGATAGAGTTTGGTAATACTCAGTGCCTCATATTGTTTTACCTCAATCTCACCTCAGTAATTTTGTCTTCAATTTGAATGTCTTCTCTTCTGCATTGCGTTTTCCACAACAATTTGTGCTTTGGTTGATGCTGTTACTGATTTTGCTCCTGAGTCATGGAACCTGATGATTATCCATAAACCAAAATATTTTAAAACAACTTTATAATGGAACTTTCAAGGATCTTTAAGTAAGAAATGACAAACTACATATGTGCACTCTAAAATCATGAGAGAGATAATAATAATTTACAATATTTACTGGAAAACTATTCTTTTAAAAATAACACTCCTTGATTGATCATTTCCTGGGTTTTGTTGGTTGTTTGTTTGTTTTTTTTTTTCCAGCTTTTGGAATGTATATCTTCTTATCACAAAGATTTTCAATGAATGCATTGTGAGTGGGGCTCACAACAAAAATCAAGATGGAGACAGAGATTATGTGGCCACCAGACACTGGGAACAAAGGCTTTAAGACAAGCATGAAGTATAATTCTATAAACCCATTTTGCATAACCCTATCATCAACACAAGATGCTATACACATGGTCCTTGGAGACCACAAGAAGATTGGAAATGTTTGCATTTCCTTCTAGATGGTAGCAGATCTCTGCCCATCCTTCAGTGGATGCAATGAAGGAAGGCTTTTATCTTCTGTTTTTAAAGGTGTAATAGTGCCAACAGAAATGTTTTTTGTGGGAGCTCAGCTTTTTTGACCAGCCCCACACTCACAGAAAAATGGTACATGCATAGCAAAATGCCTGTTAAGCACCACTTTCACAAATGATATTTTCTTTTGAGACACTGCAAGAGGAGAAGAGGTTGCCTGATTTAAAACCACTGGAGTGAAACATGATTGTTACTGTTTACCTACATACGAACACCAAATGCCTTCACTCTCTCATTCACAATTACCAAGATGGCATCTGACTAACAAAACCTGCTGTCCTCCAGGAGTTATGATAATCACAAAGGTAAAGAGGAAGGAGAAGTTTAGGGGGCAAGAAAGGGGAATGTCAGTCCACTTGCTGTTATGATCCTGCTGTAGAAGAACAGATGGGAAATAAGTTCCTTACCCAGATAATCTTATAAAAGTATCCTTTACTCACACACAGACCAATAAATCCATGGTGTGAAGGGAAAATTATTTAAAATCAGTACAAATTTTAGGGAACAGGGGCCTTTGTTTCACCTTCAGTTTGGATAAGCTTAATATAATTTAAAAAGTGCTATGCTCTAAGCCAAAAGAAATAAAAAACACACAGAAATGACTGTGTCACTATCACAGCCCTGACTGGCCTGTACCACAGAGACTTCTCAGGCTGAAGACACTGATCTCTGATCCTTGAGACAATGAGCTAAATGCTGCTGTTCAAACAGTTGCCTCCTACACTGGCAGCGAAAAAAAAAAAAGGTGACTGCAACCAACTAAGTTGTCAATCTTAAAATTGCAGCAGCTACATTTTCTTTGCATGCTTTTTTTTTTTTTTTTTTTTGGTCTTTTTAGGTGAAAGTACAGAATATGTGTAAGCGTAGGTTTGCATTGAGACTGTGAAATGTCCTCCCAAGGGCCATGAAGACACTTCACCTAAAATTAGATGATGTAAAATAGCAGAGAACATGCTGCAATTACACAGAGCCATTAAAGCTAAGAAGAATTTAACTCTGCAAAGGCAAAGGCATTCTTTTGAAGAAAAAGCCATTTGGAATTTCAAAACCTTTTTCTCTTTCCTGAGCTGATGGAGTGCATGTTCTGTGTGTGCTTGTCAGAGAGAGAAAGAGAAGAAAGAAGTCAGAGTTAAAAAGAACTCATGAACACTTTTAAATTTGCTATGGCTTAAAGCCTTTTTAATAAGCTAAAAACCCTTAAAACAACACAACAAAAAACCTTGAAAGATTAACCAAGCTCTAACTTTCAAAATACAAAATTAAACATATAAGCATAGTTTTTATTTCTCTCCTCTCTTTTCTCCCATTTTCCTCTTGAGAGTTTAAGCTTCTTACCTGTGGATCAGCAGCATTTTCTGATGATCTCAAATAGCAGTTTTTCCACATTTCCCCTGATCTCTGTCAGTTTAAACATTTAGGAATTCACAGGTTCTCAAAATCAAGCACAGGCTCAATAAACCTTTATTTGTGTTGGTGAATGTCCCCTCTGTCTATAGTTAGCATTAATATTTTATGATCCCTTAATAGTTCTGTTCTAGGAAGCAGAGGGGGAGCTGCTAAAAAAAATACCAAATACACCCCAGAATTGCTTTCTAAAAGGGTAAGTTGTTCTGCAGGGGTAGTTTTTACCAACAGAGAGGTTCTTCTGGCTGGTGTTGGTAAACCTCTCGCCTTGCCTCAAAAGTCAGCGAACAAGACTCCTTCTTTCAGCTGCTGTAGATCATGGCAAGCACAGAAAACAGCTCACCCTTCCCCAGGCATAGTGTATTCCCCCTTGCTATTCTGTGATGAGTGAAATGGAGGTTTTATACCTCTGGGACCAGGTTTTAATTCTCTGCTTGTTTTATTCCTGTTACAGCTCTCCTTGGAGAATTTGATTTGCTACTGCAAGTGAAATGTTTTATCAAAAACAAACAAAGCCAAAACAAAAACTCCAAATATGCCATAAATTCTGGTCTTCCTAAGTACTCTTTGCATTGATATAAAGATCTTGTGTTTATTCCTATGAAGATTACTCCTGCATCACTTGAAAATATACTTCCCCCCTCTCTTCTAGATTCTCCTCCCTCTCTCTTCTGTTTCTCCTCCTTCCATCCCTCCATCTTTCGTCTTTCCTTATTTTCTTCAGACTGAACAAGCAAGGCACCAGACTGCCCCACATCAAGGCAGCCCCTAGATGAATGTAAACAGAGAAACAACAAAAGCCCAGTGCCCTTTGCCCACTCAATCTCTTTGACAGAGGCATGACCTCAGGTGACTCCCTGCCTTGCAGACATGGTTACTGATGAGCCAAAACCCAAATCACTTCTCAAGACATGGGGACAATAAGGTTGTTTCCCCCGTTTTTCACTCCCTCAGCTAGCAGTTTCAGGTTTGTGGATCAAGGAGGCCAATATGTCTGTTAAGCTGCTCTTTCAGATAAAGCTCTTGAACACTGGAAACCAGGTACACTTTAAAGCAGTTGCTGCCCGTTTCTGAAGACAAAATGGCAGGAAATGCAGCCACACATTAGATTGCATATCTATCTGTCCTAGAATTCTGGTTTTGCTTAGGATTCAAAACTGAACAATATATCAGGCCTAATTCTACATGCAGAGCCAAAGTCCTCTGAGATTCAGTAACAGCCAAGCTTCGCATCCTATTCCAGCTTAAGGGTTTGCAGCAAAATAAAAGACACCTAAACACATTTCTCATAAGAATAACTGCTCTGTTAAACATATCCCTTTTTTGGCACTGTGCGGTTTCTAATGCATGAAGTCATGAATCTGTCACCTTGAGGGCACGTTCACAGTGGTGGTGAATATAAATTATTCCACTTCATGAGGAGCCCAGATTCTCATTACCCTGCAGCTGGTAACAACCATTTTAACACCTACTATGATCCTTACTATCAGCAAGAGGGAACTGAGCACCTTTTAAAGAATCACTCCTGTGGGTTTTGTGCATGCACTGAAACCAAGCCCCTGCCTCAGAAGAAGAAACAAAATATGGACTGGCCCGTAAGCAAATACACCCTCAAGCACAATATTTTAAAAATCAAAATGTGCAAACCTTTAAAGCAAGTATCTTGCGTATGATTCCTGTTTTCTGAAGCCACTCTGTAAATCCCAGGGGTTCATTTACCCAAATAGCATGAACCAAATGCTGGGCCATGTGGTGTGAACAGACGGGCACTGAGGCAACACCAGGAGAACCTGCAGGAGCTTTAGCTCTGATCCTCAGTACAAAATACAGGCTCCTCCAAGATAAGAAACTTTGCTGCTGGACCTTAGGCCAGATCAGACCTGTAATGAAAGGATAAAGTAGAACTCTGAAGTCTTTTTTAAAGAGAAAGCTGCAAAATGTTCAGGAAGTGAAACTAGAAACTACCCTTCTAAGCTACTCATCAGATTTTCTTTATGGTTATCATTAAGTGCTCAAAGGAAAAGTTTTTACATGCATAAAAGGTGAATTCTTTACACTCACTGAACTTGCAACTTATCTGATTTGGTCTCAGAGAGGCATAATATCTTTCTTTGATGAATTGCCAAAAATGAAGACTGTTTTAGCAGGAATAAAGTGGTGAGACTATTTAAAGTGGTAAGACTATTTAAGTTAACTGAGAAAGTCACTTTAGGCTAGTAATACTTGCTCCATCTCAGGAATAACTGAACAGGCAAAAAGGCAAGTAGGAAGAAAGGAACTAGGGCATTAAGGTGGATTTCACAGCAGATTTCAGAAAACCAGTACAAAGTCTCACTTGTTTAATGAACTATGTAACATCAGATACTCCTAAGCAATGGAAATGAGATTTAAGAAACTCTTGATAGACTCACAAAGCCTCACTTTTGCTTTTACGAACTTCTGCATACGTACAAGACAATGTTTGTTACTTCTGCTCTCTTTTCCTCCATGTCCCTATGCACGACTTCTGAATCAAGAAGTTCCTCAAGCAACACAAGTCCTGATTATAAAAAAGTCAGGGTGGTTTTTTTTAAGTGTTTGCTACCACAATCAAGAATTAAAGGACAGTAATGCAGGATTCTGTTGGAGTGCCATTTTCAAAAGTTGTTCATTTGCCCACCATGAGCAATGGGGTTTTTTTTCCTACTGCTTTCTTTTCATTACCACATAATCATTTTTCAAACTCCAGTCTGTCAATAGTAATGATTTCTGCACCTAATATACTCACACAGTGCAAACACATTTGCCTGAAGAAGGCAGAAGGCCTGTGAGCTCAGATGAAATGCAGAGTCTGCATTCCCAAAGTCTCCTCAGACTCTGTGTACATAGAGGCAAAGTCTAACAATCCTGCAAAGTATAAAACTTGCCCTCAATTTATATTATCACCTTTTTCATCCATCCCATTGTTCACTGAAGACAAAAGAACTCTTTAATCTTTCTTTGTGAACTTCCTATGTAGCCTCTGTCCTGTAGATGTAATTCAGACCTGCGTTTCACAACTGTCAAATGAGTGAGTTGGCACATCCAGTTGTTGTTGTTACTAATATTATTATTATTATTGTTGTTGTTTTTATTATTATGTGTTTACACCAATGCACTGAAGGAACATTATGCGATGTTTTATAAACACATACAATAAAAGTAAAAAAAAGCCCTGCCAAACCAACAAAACCCCACCAAAATGAAACGAAACTCCATTACAATCTAACCCGAGACCTTTTCAGGTTAGCATTAAGACTTTACTTTTCAAAAGCATTCCATTTACTAGGGAAATGAGAAAAGCAGTCCTTAAAATCTTTTTTCTAAAATGGAAAGAAATTCCCTGAAGCAAGTGAAGACCCAAAGCAGAAGGGTCTTCTGCTCCAGGAGGGTCAACCTGCAAAACTGCTCTGCCTCACTTAGAATTAGAAAGGTGGCAAAGACCATCGTGAAGAATAAGCCACTTCATAATTAAAGAGAAAAAAAGGGACTTGAGCAGATGAAGTGCTTCACGGGAAATGTGTCTCTCCTATATTTACAGACTTACAGACTCTTGAAAAACATGAAATCACAATAAATACAATTCTTAATTTTTGGACGAGAGTGCCCATTAGGAGATAAGCAGCATGGGAAATAGGAAGAAAGTCTCTCACATCCCAGCCCGGTGTCCACCACTATGATACCATGAAAATCAGATGATTAAAAAAGCCTATTTCTAAAAATGTCTTCACCTTTTCTCTGCTCTCCTGACACAGTTGAAACTGCAGTTCAGAATCCAGCAAATTAAGCTGTGGATATTTCAGATGTGGGAGTTCTAAAATGCTTTCAGCTGCAGCCATAGCACTTTGTTAAATTGCCACAATCTGCAAAGGTCTTACTAGAAAAAGATGCAAAATAAGTGGGGGCAGCGGCGTGGGGAGAGTGGAACAATCCTGCTTAATGCTCTGGTTCAAAAAGGTTTGAGGAAGAGTGCAGTGGACTGGCGAGCTGTGGTATGGCCGTCCAGACTGAATGAATCTGGATGTGTTACAGAAGAATACAGGCTGGTAAGTTTTCCAAACAAAGAAAAATGTGTTAAAGAAAGAACTTAGAACAGTCTTTCAAGAAAATTTCCTCAAATTTTCACCTGTAATTTGGAAGCCTGACTTTTTTTTTCTGGTGTGGGGGAAAAAAAAGTTTACATACTGGCCAATTTTTACCAATCTTGAAAAAATGTCTTTCACTTGTCAACTTTTTGTTTAATCTTTTCCATCTTTATTGTGCATTCTTTCCTTAAATCACAGCTCTCTAGTAAGGTGAAAAGATAACAATGGAGAAAATGTAGTACAGTGAGCGGAGGGGAAAAAAACACCACCAAAAATCAAAACAGACTGAATGTCCTTTCAAGTTTGTGCTTATTTCAGGAGAAATTAGAAAGATTTCAAGCACATTGAGAGTTTTGGTATACATTTCTGTAAAAATGAATAATAGGTGCCATTCCATCCCATGCCTTCTTATCACTGACTTGTTTCTGCTGGTTTTAACTAAGCAGACATTAGAAAATAATAAATATTTTGTACCTATTGTATTAGAAGAATGAATATGAAAGATTTTTCACCCCAACAATTCACTTATGATCCCAAGTCACTGCCTGTAATTTCTACGACTCGACTTTGGATGTGGTTGTTAGGCAGCCAAATGACAACCAAAATGACAATTCTTTCATGTAACTGCCTTCATTTATAGCCACACGGTGCCCACTGCCCTCCCCTGCTAATTAGGATACAGAAGGCATAACGAGCAATTTTATATTGGTCGTGTACAAGAATTAAAAAGTGGAAAAGGCAAAAAGAAATTCTGACTTCTGGCAGCTATGTTTGGAGTCAGCTCACCATCTTCTGGAATCACTGGACACAGTAATTAGATGCAGTGGAGCCCATCAATCTTTATTAATGCTGTTTGTAAAAATCAGAGCAGCTGTATAATTACATTCACATACCTGGTAACCGCTTCTTAATACAACAACTTGCTGCCCTTTTTAAAGCCACACTTCATTTTGAAAAATCATTGTTTCCAAGTGGAATTTCTGAACAACAAATACATTCTTTTCTATTAGAATTGGGGGGGGAAGTTTTTATCATGTCTGAAACAGAGCTCACATTTTGAAAAGAATACCATTGATTGTACAGATCATTACACAACAGGCATTTCCTGAGCCTGCTGAAATCGGTTGGCAAAATTGCTATCAAAACAGGACTATATTCAGTATAACAATGCCCTTTTCTTCTGTAGAAAATATCTGTTAGCTGATGAGACTATACTTGGCCAAAGTATCAACTCCATCCAGTGAAACCCCAGAGAAAGTTCTTCCAGAAAGAACTCTGGAGCTTCCCACAAACCCTTCTTTGCCAACAATGCAAGAAACCCAGCAGTAAGCATGGAAATGCTGTAATTAACAGTTTTAGAACACAAAATATGGGGTCCCATAGGAAAAAGGGTGCACTAAGCAGATTTTGCTACTAATTCTGTGATTGGCTACAGGATTTTGACATCTTTGGAGAGATTAGGAAGATTGACATTTTCAAAATTTTAAGTAGAATTGAGAATGTAAGGGCCTGAAAATATTATATGAGTTACTTTTTTGCTTTATATATTAATAATTCCAACTAAGATCCATCAGATATATCTGTGTATATTTGCTCTATCTATATTCACTTCTGAATTTTCAAGGAAGCTTTTTCACACTGTATTTGCATACGAGGTACTGTAGCATTGTTCCATACTGCGATTTCCCATTCTTTCTATACTGAAAGACTCTCTTATCCCAAACCAGGATTCCCCTTCCCATTCCACAGTGTAACAGAGGTAAAACAGCTATGATTCTCTAATATTAATGATTTAGGTCTAGAAACAGAACTGGCAAAAGGATATACTCTATCCTGGCAAACCAGTAAACTTGTATTTTCATTCTGCATTGGAAATTGCGCATCTTTTCAACATGTAACTTTCTTAAAATAGCCCATTTTTCAGGTCCAGAAGTTCAGATTCATGTTTTCATTAACAGAGACGTTTTTCTGCTTTGACCCATAGACAGAAGTGACCAACTGTAAAACATATAATGAAAAAAGATTAACTGGTGCCAAGGTATCTCATGAATTTTTTTTTTATTTAATGGAACATGGTTCTTAACAGCTCCATAGCAAAACGCTTTTGTTTCCACAAGCAGGGAGACAGCCTCCTCCCCTCCTGAGAGGAGAGATGTCTTCTCCGTACAGGAAGAAAAAGACAGTAGAATTTGCTACATGTCACAGTATTCAGATTTGCGTGTTCCCTGGCACTACAGTGAAGTGGAAAGTTATTTAGAAAAGCAGCTTCACATTTGACACCGCAAAACGAATAATCCACCTGCTCTACATGTTTGACCCTTCACAAAGAAGCTCGTGAACATATTTATTTATCATTCCCTCTTGTTACTGTGCTCTGTTGTCTGAGTGTTCAGCATTCCATGGAAACTGGCACATTTTCTGCAGCACATTAAAATAAAAAAAACCAACCCAGCTAGAGAAAAACATAACCAAGTATCTCTAGGCTTACACCTGTTTATGCTGCTCATCCAGCAACAGCAGCCTCTGGGAGTTCCTGCCTGCCTCGAATCCTCAGTGTGAGAGATGCCTGCTGCTGCTGAGGAAGGAAATAAATCACAAGACTTTCGTCTCTGCACGTAGAGGTCAGCGCCCTCAAAATCAGTGCTATCCACTTCTTCTAAAAGGCCTGCTCGTCCCATTTGAGACACTTGACTGGAACCCCAGACGGACAGTGGATGTTCCTACTCCTGCCCCTCCACTGACTTCTGGCAAGTCACTTCATCTCTGTGCTTCTGGCATTTTATTTTTCATAATTCAGCATTTGTAATTCCAAAGAGACGTGACCAAAGAATTCTGTGAGCTAGCTACTACACTGTTGTCCCTCAGATGAAAAGGGAAAGATGACAGCCAGGCTAAAGCTACTCACATAACGCTGAGTGAGATGCAAGCAAGTAGTTGTGTGGGTTTTTGGCAAACTAAAACCTATCAAACTCATTTTCTTCACTACAGATCTCTTAGAGAATGGCAAAATTATTCTTTTCCCAAGCTATTTTAGCAGAAAATTTCAGGGTGGCCAACAGCATCATTGCAGCACAACACTTCTCATGACCCTTTACTAGGGTTACACTGCTGAAACAAACCACAGCAGAGAAAGCAAGTCCTTTGCAGCCCTGCTTATCCCCACTGTCTGACACACTGGAGACAAGCGCCAAAGCTAAAAGGGTAAGTTGTGACAGCGTGATGAGAAACTCTCACTCAAGCTGGAAAAAACTCATACCATATAAAAAACCCCCATGGAGATACAGCTTAAATTCCCTATTTCACAAGCCCCTAAATTGAAGTCATATTTTTAGTTCTCTTCTTTTTTAAATACCCTGACTCCCTTCCTTCCAAAATGCCAGAAAAACTCTGTCAAGTTCAATTTCTGGGGGAAAAACCCACACACACCTCCAAAAATACAACCAACTTAAAAGAAAACCTCACCCTACACAGACACTCTCTCTTTCTCTAGTCCAAGTCTGTCTCTCTACTCAAATCAGGAATTTCTTGAGCTCATGGAAACCACCATTTTCTGTATGTTTTTCCTCAGTTACATGACCAGAACCCTTCTTGCTCCCTTTAGTAGTCCAAACTACTAAGCTAAAGGCAAGTGACTGTCCATGACAGGTTACAATGGCATCAAGGACTGAAACACTAATCTCACTGTATTCCTAAATTATTGTGAATACTCAAGTCTAAGCAGGGAGTGGCCAGATGGGAAATTTTGTAGAAACCATTTATTGAGAAAGGTGCTGCTGAAAGTGACACAAAGTCCCAAGATCAAGTTATTTGCTTAAATCACCTGGGTTTATCTTTCTCACAGATGCCTTCCTCTGTATTTGAAAGAAACTCGGTTCCTTCATGCTCCATGAAATATTGCTGTATTCTCCACCAAATGAAGGAAAACAAGTCTTTGCAAAGCATCCAATGGATATGGACACTGTGTATCACACTAACACTTACTTTCCAACCAGGCAAACAAATTCAGATTAACTGTGACCCATAATTGCAGCACAGAAGCTAGGGAATGCAGCTTCTCACAAAATGCACACAGATCGTGCTCCGTGCAGGTTCATTTTCAAAAGTCAGCAACTTTCTGCATTGAAAAAAGAAGCAATGCTGAAATTGGTAAAGACTGTAAAGCCCTATTCTAGATAAAAGCAAAACCAAATCATGTTGCCCTTAAGCTATTGTATTGACAGAGCGAAACTGCTGATTTCTAATCAATATATTCCAGCCCATACTGTTCTAGATCATGGCACTATTAATCCACCTGTTAATTCACTGGTGTGAAATACAGTTTTTCCTGTCTACACAGCCCCATTAGTAATAAAAGAAGTCCCAATTTTTTTTTCATTAAGGAATTTCAGACACAGTCTGCAATATGCTTATCATATGCAAATGTTTTTTGTGCAATTTAATAACATAAACTACAGTATTATATTCAAATACCAGCTCATCAAATTTCATTTGGCATGTGGGAAAATAAAATTAACGGATGAGTTTCGATGCATAAACAGGATAAATAGATAGGATTCTGCTTCATCGTATTGAATAATTACATCCTGGCACAGTGCCCACATCATATTCATTATGAAGAGACTACAGTGTACAGCAAGCTGCCAAAGCCTAACTTTCTCATACAATGGCTAGATGGCTGACAAATCAGAAGTCTTACAGATTTGCTTACTATTTCTGCCCTGTACATTCCTGGAGATTTGTTGAACTGCAATTCCCCACTGTATTACTTTCATTAACCAGGGCTGCAAACAGAAAAGCTGCTCATTACACTTGCATTGTGCAAGCGTTCACATTGCGCTGACTGCACTCCTTACACCTCCCAGCTTGCAGTGGGTTCCCCTCCAGGTCTGTTCCTCAGTCTGGTGTAAGCACTGAAGAAGGCTGTCACCATTGTTTGCACCATCAGGAAACGCAGGGTTCTTCCCATCCTCCTGCTGCTGTGAGGCTGGGCCATCTGTGCAGCTTAAGAGGAATTTACACTTTCCAGATCTCTATCTTCTGCTATGTTTTTGCTTTGGAAAATACGCTTCACTTCTGGCATTGTCTGAACTACTTTATTCTGGTCTACCAGAAACATTCTCAATACCCAACATTCTACCTTATTTATAAAAAAAAAAAATTAAAAAGCACCAGGCACCTAACCCACACACCATAAAAGGGAAGAATTCAGTTCCTGGCCACAAGAGCCACATCATCAGTCCTGCAGCAGATGCCACTGTTGGCAGCATTTGCTTGCCCAGCAAAGTCCACAGAGAATACGAAGTCAAATTTGTCATTTTTGAAATGCAGAATTTTTTTGCTTTCTCACAACAGTTTTTCTGATGTATGTTTTCCTCCTTCCATGACACCACATATCCACGCCCTCATATTCTGCCCAACTGCCAGGTGATTCCCATGGAAATACCATCCACAAGATTAAAATGAAACATAAAGGATTTATAACCTGCCCATGGATATTGCTTTAGAATATACTTCCACCCAAACCAGTGGGATATTCTTAAACAAAGGTAATATAACCTTTATGGATTTTTTTTTCTTGTTGAAGTTAAACTTGAAGGACCTAATAAACCATGCACAGCTATACAAAATCCTCCTTTGGGATTTTCTGTGGCAGAGGTGAAGACAAATCTCACTCTATCTTGGCTAATCTAGTTATTTGCCTGAAAAAATAATTAAACCACAAGTGCAACCTTATGTTACTTGCTCTGCATCTCTTCAGTGATAGACATTAAGGTGATTTTTTTCATAAGAAAATCAGGAAGACAGACAAAAGAGGCCTAGCTGCTGGAAGAGCTAGAAGACCTAGCTGTGGATCCTGTAAGAGATTCTCCTCTAACAGAGATGTTCAAGTTCAGAAGATTGTCCCCTTTAGTGAATTCTTTATGTGACAAACCTAAACAAGATGAAAACACTCCTGTTTTAAGGCAAAGCAAAAAGTCAAGATGTCACCTGTCTAAAAGACAGAAATTAAAGGGACATTTGCTCTTCATTTGATGGAATCTGAACTGAAAACTGAACCAATGACAGTCAGGCACTGTTCTGACAGTGGACACAACTGACAGGTCTGGTACTGGGCTTTTTACAGGCAGCTTAAGATCAGGCAACTCTCTACATCTAGCCACAGCAAGATCACTTCAAAACACCCGCTAAAATCAATGACAGCTTATAAAAATAACTGGAATTATACCTGGATCTCTTAGCACATATACTGAAGGTTGAGGCTCTGTTTGGTTCAGTTTAGAACCCTCTCCAGTACATTTGAATGTTCACTGAAAGGAAAAAATAAATTATTAAAGTTAACGCAGGTTTTAAAATGTTTTCTTTGCAAGGACAGACTGACCTTAAACTGTGTAATGCCTTTTTATGGAGGATTTGAAAGTAGCACGAGGAGTTTTCTTTTACTGAAGCCAGAACAAAAGCAATCCAATGGGAGTACTTTGCTTTACATACAATATATATGCACTCGTAACAGTCTAAAAACCAGAAGCGGCTCTTTTGCAATGAAATAAAGCTAGAAAGAAAAAGGCTAATATTCTAATGAAGAACATGTTGAACAACTATTAATGGTCAAAATAAAACCAGTTCTTTACCACCTTGAAAACACCGTAACATTTGTTCCTAACCTGGCCTTATGCATTACTCCTTTCCATCGGGAAAAAGCCCCAAGAACAACAAACCATACACGAGTGAATTTCTGACTGTAATGGCAGCTGACTGTAATTACATTTCCTGTTGTCATTCATCAATCATCCCAGTTTTAAAAGACATCTTACTGTAATTTCATAGAAACTCTCAACTCCTCTACAGCATTGTTGAAATGACTGAAATATGAATACAAAGAGATCTTTTAATGTGCTGTGCTGGTCTCCAACCATAACTATAAAGCTAAAAGAATGTTTGGCATCCTACTCTAATTTTACCTTCTCAAACAGCTGTAAAAGGTTGTCCACATGCAGCTAAGCTTTCTTTTAACAACAGAGGGGTAGGGACAGGTGCCCAACTTGGCATTTGAAGGCAAGCAAAGTCTGGAGATAAAGAGTGACCCACTTAAAGCATGTTCCACTTCATATGTTAGAAGGCATTACCCCAGTCTGACAGCGGGGTATCTGTTTTGAAATTGGAAATTGCTTTACTGTTTGCTCAGCATGGTAATGAAACGAAAGGGATCAGAGACCTGAGCTGTGACTGAGACCAGAAGAAGTTATTATTTTCCAGTAGCTTAAGAAGCCAGCAATGTCCTACTGCTTCACATCATTACTGCAATTTACAGCAGTTGTGCCCTTCTTTGTCTTTCAGTGAAAATGTTTCCATGATCACTGTGTTTGAAGGGGCTTTGCTCAGTGATGTTTAGCAGCACCATTTGAACTCTCTGTTGACTGAAATAGTATATATTATTGTCATCAGCTGTCAAGCAACTTTGTACTTTTTCTGGGAACCTACACTTTTGATGGAGCCTTTTAGCAGATTTGTGTGTATGTGTGGAAGCTGAAGCTTGGTATTTCAAAGGGTTACAAACTAGAGTATGACAGCAGGCCTGTAAGTGACCGCACAGACAGGCACCTGGCAGAAAACCCACACCTCTCGTCAGGATCACAGACTGCTGCTACTTCCACCTGCAAGCCTGGAAACACTGTACTTGACATTGCAGAAGGACGCACTGCAGCACAGCTGAAGGGTGAATGCGGGAGAGCCTGCATTTAGGCATGCATCACTGCCCAAGCCAGGATCTGTTCACACCTCCTGCATCACCATTGCAGCACCCAGAGGTCTCCCAGCACAGGTAAGAGCAGAACATACCCAGGGGAAAAAAAAATCAATTGCTCTGAGCATGTCTTTTAAAAAATCGGGGCTTGCTTTGCATCTGACCTTGTGTTATAAAAAGGTAAAATCTGTATTTAAAGTCTCTTCTTGTTGGGAGGAGGGAAGGGAGGGAAGGAGTGGACTAAGGGAAAGAGGAAGGGAGGGGAGAAAGGTGGGGAGGGAGGGAGGGAGGGAGGAAGGAAGGGAGGAAGGGAGGAAGGAAGGGAGGAAGGGAGGAAGGAAGGGAGGAAGGAGGGGAGGAAGGAAGGGAGGAAGGAAGGAAGGAAGGAAGGAAGGAAGGAAGGAAGGAAGGAAGGAAGGAAGGAGGAAGGAAGGAAGGAAGGAAGGAAGGAAGGAAGGAAGAGGAAGGAAGGAAGGAAGGAAGGAAGGAAGGAAGGAAGGAAGGAAGGAAGGAAGGAAGGAGGAGGGAGGGAGGAAGGGAGGGAGGAAGGGAGGGAGGAAGGGAGGGAGATTTCACTGAGCACGGCCTCACCACCAAATTAATCTGGGACTGCCGCCTGTGATCAAGAACTGTTTGGGAGAACGGACCTTATTTTGCCTCTGTAGTCCCAGCATTCACAGAATCCTTAAGCACTTTTGAAGAAGGGTTTCGTATAAATCAGCATGGACAAGCCTCAGTTGGTGACTTTCCTCACGCAGCAGTTTTTTTCTTGGTTGAGATAATGTTTTCCTAGTACTAAACAAAACACAAAATCAGATTTTTACATTATCCAAACAGAGCCCCTAAGAATGAAAGAGATGTTTATTCAGAGAGTGAAAGGTTCTTCCCTGGCAGAGTTTTGTGGTGGGTTAACACCTCCCTCCCCACACACCCCTCAGAGGGGCTGGAAGTGATCAGGACATGCTGGGTCCTCTCTGCCCTGCTCCTGGGCTCTTCCTCCAGGCTGAAACACTCATCAGGAAAACTGTCCTTGTCTGCCACCAGACCTGCTCCTGGGGCTGTTCCATGCTCTTCCCCCTCCTGCCCCTCACTCTTTTTCCCTCACTCGTTTTCTCCTTCAGCAATTTCACCTTTTGTTCCATACTTGGCAATGTATGGCTGGGGGCTGGGTTGGTCATGACCAGCTCCAGATGGCTACAGGGAGTCACCATCAGGCCTGGAGCTGGTGGAAGCTGTCTGGCAGTGGGCTCAACCAGCTCTGAGTGTCCCCCAGCAGAGACATGGACATTGATCACCCTCCAGCAGAGATCCTGAAACTGAGCCCAGACAGACACAGATAATACAAAGGATGTGATCGAGGGGGAGAGGGGAAGGAAGAAAATCAAGCTGACTGTTACAAGACGTGTTTGCAAGGGATGTTGGCATTTCTGTGTCTGCTAAACCACACAGCTCTGTGTGCCCAGCTTAAATTCCAGCAGGACTGGAGGACTCAGCATTCCCAATCTACTCATTCCCTGACCTTAGATGTTGTGGGCACTGATTCAAGCCTTTCTTCTCTGCCAGAGCTTGCAGGGAGAGGATGGCTGGCAACCTCTCACTGCCATGCAGAACCTGCCCCAGACCCTTCTCCCATTCCCTATCTGTTGGTCCCAGGAAATCTTTCCCAAACCTGGAGACAGGACAGGTTGGCAACCTCCCTAGTCTTTTCAGCTCAGCAAGACGCAGGAAATCAAACTACCCTTGCATAAGGAGAAAAGGGTGATGTGTCTCCAAGACATATAGGGGCAGAGATGATTTTCCTTCCATTGGGGCTGACTGCATAACACACTAAGTTCCAGCCATATTCAACAAAACTGACACCTACAAAGTTATGTATTTGTAGCCAAAGAAGAGACATTGGGCAACTGGACTGCTGTTAGATTTGACAAAAACTATGGCAGTGTGAGCAGGCAGGTAAACAGGAGCTGCTCATTGCAGGAGAAGTAGAACTGGCCAAAGGGCAGCTGCTTTGCCTGACCTGTACCCTCAGGCTTGTGGTGCCTGTGCTGCCCTAATGAGGGCTCCACAGGAGCCTGGAAGTTTTGCTTTTGACCTCATTCATTGACTTCAAGGGAATTGTGGTTTCCTGTTCAGGATTCACACTGCAAATGGCCTCACCTCCTAAACTGAAAAGCCAGGAAATGCATTAACACTGTGGTTTTATTCACAAAAGAGACTTGTGTGGTATTAAAGGCAAGATGATTTGCAATAGAAGCAAATGCAGCACCTAGAGTGGTCCCAATAGTAAGAATAAACAGCAATAGTGAGTTTGGCTTGACCCGAAGAATTTTTCATTCAAACCAAATCAAATTTTCAGCTACACACAGAAATATTTAATATAAATACAATATCTCTCATTGTTAAATCTCAAAGAAAAGGCAGTTGAACAGAAGGTGATAACACTGTCCTTGGTTTTATTAGCTCTGCCATTTAAAAAGGTCCTAATTCAAAAACCCCACATGGTTTTGATGCAACCATTTAAGTTCAGACTGTCGCACAATTTAAAGCAAGGATGTATTCAAGTAGTTTGTTAAAACTTCATATGTAATTACAATCTCATTATGCCATACTCCAAACACCACAATCTTCTATGTTATTACTTAGCAGTCCATACCTTTTCTCAGAGGTTTTTCTTTTGACAATACTGTGTTGGCTATTACATTTATGATGCAGGGATTTCAGATCTCTCTCTCTCTCCAGTCATCGCTATGATGTCTCAGTGCTTGGGTCAATCTTCCCTTAGGGAATAGTTGAGAACGAGTCTAACATGGCAGTGACTGGTTCCCAGTTATGACAATACTTCTCTGTATAAGACCTTCCACAGCACTAGGCTTAAACTCTTCATTTACTGACATCTGTATAAATTGCACCATCAGTTGCTATGTGAGGAAGGTTAGGCCAAGCCTGGATGTTTCAGAAAGCCTTGATCACAAAGCTCTGTGTGCCTGCTCAAGTGACAGTGCTGTGAATAGCAACACACACCCCCAAGCACACTTTGCCATTGTTCTGTGCAATAATGCCTCCAAGACTGCAGGCAAGCTTCTCCACATTCACACGGCCATGACTCTGCAATAAACAGGTTTTCTAAACAGATTTAAGCTCACATCATTTCATGTGCTTTCAACATGTCCAATTCACAGTCTTTCATACATGCTGCTGTTTAAATAGGAGACATTTTTTTATCACCTTGTTGCTATTGCAAACCCAAACCAGAAATCAGCTGGAGATAAAACCAAAATAACCAGTGGTCCTTTCTAGGGATTTGGTCTTCATGTGTAAATCGGGCTGGCCCCAAATAGTTTTGGATTTGTTTATGAGGAGGTCACATCAGAGGTCCTATTGTGACATAGGGGACAGAGCAAGGTAAGGACAGCAATTAGACCTGCACTGTAATAGGCACACAAAACACCAGGAAACCAAATCACTTTCATATGCACAAACTCATTGTTTCTCCGACAAGTCCATTAGGAATCACTGCTCCTAAGAAGGGTTCACCCAGATAGGCAGCCTCACAGTCCTTTTTAGGTCTCCCTGCCCTTCCTGGACAGTATTGTCCTGTCCTCCTTCCTTCCCTGCCCTGCAGAGGGGGAACACCATACCCTTTGACACAAGACCAAAGATGTCCTGCTGGTCCTGCTGTGCCACCATGCAAACCCTCGCTTCTCTCCCATCACTGAATTTGCAAGCAAGGTTGCTCCTCTTAACCTAGATCTCAGCTAAAAGCACAGACAGATCCTCTGCCCTCGTGTCAGACCATTGACAATCTGCCTCTTCTGCTACTGGAAATATTAGCGGCTGCCGATCTCAGGCTTACAGCTCCTCTATAGCAAGAAAATGTAAACATCTTTTCAGCAGGAGGTGCTTGCTTCCTTTCCAGGGCTAAAACCTTCTGCTGACAGCCTTCCTTCCCTCTATCCAGCAGGCAAACCCTGTGAAGAAGGACAAAACATTAAGTCCATATCCACACTGGCATTTCTTAACACAGCAGAAAAGGTTTCCCACAGAACCTTTTAGCTGTGATTAATGCTGTGAAGACATTGGTAGGCAAAGCATGGCTGGGCCAAAAAAGCACAAAGCATTTTTCATGGATGTCACCTCCAATTAATAGATAAATCTGCTTCAGCTATTTCCATCTCTCTCTCTCTCTCTCTCTCTCTGCTCTTGTGGCTCTCTAGGGAATTAAAGCCTCATAAATACATGCTTGTTTTTCTCCTCTGTACACAGAAATCATGCTCAACTTGGGAATTCCTTGGACTGAAATGGTTGGAGGTGAAAAAATATTATAAAGGAGCACTGTACATGTGCCATTCCAAGGCAGCATTATACCCTTTCCTGGAAACCTTGCTGTATTACATGGCTGAGAACCCTGGACTACCAAAGAAAATGAATGCTGGAAACTGTTTTTTGATGTTTTTTCAACAACAGAATGCTGTCTAAGGATAGTAATACCTTTATCTTCCAAAAAGCCATTGCTCAAAAAATAATTTTTACACCATAAAGGTTGACTTAGTACTTCTGCATAGTCCAGAATACTCATTAGCGTTCTTTTAAAAAATTTTGCATGTAGCATCCTCACTTTAATGGCAAAGCAATTGAGTTTTGCCTATGTGGAAGCAAGAAGCAGAGGAACAAGAAAGAAGAATAAGACAGAGCAGTAGCACCTAAAAAAAGCAAAGTCCTTGAGCAGAAACAGATTTTATCTACATCTTGTGTAGGGGATGGGCCCCTATGCGATATGACACAAAAAAATCATGAAGCAGGAGAAAACCCAACTTCCAGCCCATGCTTGCAGGCTATGGATGTATCCATCAGGGATGAATGACACTTTTAACCTCACCTTCTGCCACCTGAGATGCAGCTACCTCACAGTTTTACAAGTCCTACACTCTTAATAGTCTGGCTTGTTAAAGCTACAGCTGTGGGAGTCATGTGTCACTATTAGGAAGGTGAAATTAAGTTCTCTAGCTCACAGTTGCAGGGATAATGCTCAATCACAGAACATTCAGGGAATATGAAACAAACAAAAGCCAAAGGAAAACCAGCTGAGCAAAAAAAGTCTGTTCTAACTTTTTAACCTCCCAGTGCAAATAGCAGCAGCTAATAAGCTGCACAATCTGGCAGCTAACAAGTTTACCCAGACAAAAAACAATAACTGAATTTTCCTTATTGCCCATAGGGTTTGAAGACTTACTCCACTGTGTGTCCTCATGACTGTTTGCAAGCTAAGGCAGTGGTAGCAGGTACCTTTTTTCAGAGGTCAAAACCTGTAGCAAGGTCAGAGGCTGAGTTATAGCAGAACCTGTGCTCTTGAAGTTGCAGGGCGTTATTTGCATCACCATATCTGTTCTTCTTTCCCCAGACACAAAGCTTACCATTGCCTGGGGTCTCCTTTCTCTTCAACCCAGTCAAGCATGAGTGAGGGGACAGGGAAGCACTACAAGGAGCATTCTTCTACTTAATTGGCCTCTGTACAGTAACACGGGTCTTTGCTGACACAACTGGAACAAGAAACACAGCTGAGGCTACCTCTACACTACGCAAGCCACCAGAGCTTGTGGCTTCCTTTTTTTACATGCCTCAATTTTCTTGCAATATAGTCTTAGAGTTTCTTAGGTAAGGTTTTAGATAGATAAAACAATACAAGAAGTTAAAGGAAGTAACAGCAGGTAAAATAGCACCCCGCTGTTTGTATATATTTTTATGTTTGGTTTTGATAAATCCATGCAGTCAACCCCCAGAGCATAGGTATGAAAGCCAACAGGAATTCACCTGTGCTGGGCACCAAGAGATTAACATGACATGCAATAAACTCTTAAAAATTTAAGGTATTTTGGAATAAACATAACCCAGAGTACATATCTGAGATTAAATCCAGCCCTGCTAGGAAAAGGACGCAACTTCAATCCACCCAGCGTGAAATAAATTGCAGTAGCAGAGCTCTGGAAGGGAGACTAAACAGCTGGACCAGAGAATAAAGCAGCTGAGAGGATCTAAGGAGTCTGAGGGATGGTAGGTGAATAAAGAGGACAACAGGATGGATACTGAACCTCATAAATTAAATCTGTACTGCAACTGAGGAGAGCCAGAAAGCGTAGCAACACTCTCAGGTATCCACCCAAGTGTAGCTGCCAGTGCATCAAATATCAGGACCCAAATGGCATTTTATCATCCCATGTCCTGTGTGAATCAGTGCCATAATCTCAATCACCCTAAAACTTACTGGATCAATTGCTTGCTTCCCTCTCCATTTGTTTTTTTCTTGTTTATCTTCTTATACAGCAAGGCTTCATCTGATGTTAATGCCCATATTCCACATTGAACACATGAGATTTTCTGTCACCTCTTGCCAACTGGCACTAAAAGATGCCACTCAGTCAGCAACAAACCATGTTTCTGGTTTAAAACACTCCTTTCACCCTGTGGGCTCTAGAAGATAGCTGAACATGGAACACCACCTTTCAGAAAAACCCTCAATTTCTGACAAGCACACTTCTAAACAATGCTCAAAGGTTTATTATCTATATACTCATGAGTACCACACTGTGTATCTCTGTTTGCTCAGCCAACACAGAAACTTCCAAAATAATAAGCCAAATCAACAACCTTGTTCAAGAAATAAAATATTTTTGAAAAATTGTTACATCAAGCTGACATTTCTTGGATACTGACAGGAATAATAATAGGGTAACAATTAATGTACCCTATGCTACAAGCCTTCCTTGAAAGCACTGTCATTCCATCTCACCAAAATATTACCAAACTCAAATTACTATTTTTGTTATGGCCAGGTACAGCTCTTGTGTTCTCTAGGCTCTACTCTCTTCCAGTTAAACTGGCAGGGCTTCAACGAAGCCAGGGCTCTTCTCCTGACTGAGATTTAGGCCTCTACCCATTAACTGAAAAATTTCAGTCCTTGCCAGGGTAAAAAATTAACTACATCTTCTTTCAATGGTTTTCTTTCCTGGATGCAGCAAACCACCTGTTTTTCCACTTGTAGGCTTGCAAAGCAATGCCAATCACAAAGCTTGCCAGAAATGACAAAATACATATTTTAAAGTTAATCAAGCAAAATGGATTAAACTTCAAAGGCCTGATACACTCCAAGGTATGCTGAATTATAAGACAAATGTTGGTCTCCAAAGTCCAGTGATGCCGTCACTCTCAAACAGGAAAGCTGGCCAGAAGGGAAAGGGAAGACTGAGAGAATTGGGATTGTTCAGCCTGGAGAAAAGGTTAGTACTTAGAGCACCTTCTAGTACCAAAACGGGTTCAAAAGAGCTGGAGAGGGACTTCTGAGAAGGGCATGGAGTGATAGGACAAGGAGCAATTGAAAGAGGACAGGTTTAGGTATTGGGAAGACATTCTTGACTATGAGGGTGGTGAGGCAGGGGTGAAACAGGAGGGTTTACCTCTCAGGCTGCTTTGACTGGATCAGTGGTCACAGAGGACCAGAGCTCAGTAATACCAAAGAGAAGGAGGAGGTTAACAGTAAAATCCACTCCTATATATTAGTCCATCTCTTTACTGTGCACTAAGACTAATCAAGCACATTGAAATTAATTAAAAACTTAACCAAGAAACCTGATTGTTCTGAAAAACTGCATTTCTAAAACCAGTAATCTCACCTCTAAGCTTCTGGATGGCTGTGGGAGTATGAATCATTCTTAGTGGTGACAAAAAGGGTGAAGATGCACTGCTACTGATCACAGAGAGGTAGCTGCACTTCACCAAAACAGTTGCCACTGGTGCAGCGTTCCGTCTTTTGCATTTAGGGAAGAAAAGGGCTCTCAGACTTTGCTTTGCCTGACTCCTACAGATCCCTCCACTGTGACTATGGTGAAATGGAAATGTTTCACAGCATGAGCGAGATGTGTTGTAGACATTAGTTTTGGTATCACTCCAAAAGAAGGTCAGTGCAAATAAATGTACGCTGTGAAATGAGAAGGATAGAAGAGGTTAGCTTTGATGCTTTTCCAGAGAGAGTCTAAGTCAGAGGGTAGAAGGCAGAAGTGCAGGGAGGTTTCAAGCATGAGTTTGTACCAGAGACAAAATGAATCCCACGACACAGGTAAGTGGAATCCATCAGAGAACCCACGGGGCTAAGTTCTGCTGTTCTTCACAAGCTTTCACAGAGATGACAGAGACGCAAGTGTCAGCAGAGCCTGGCCTGGCGTCTCCAGCTGGGCTTGTGTGCAACTGTGGCTGTATAAGGTAGATCTGGACTGGCAGCAGAAAACAGCACTCACAGCTGTTCCTGGTGAGGCAGCTGTGCAAAGGTCAAACAGCAGGTTTTCTCACAAAAAGAGGAAAACACACCCTCACAGGGAATGGCAGAGATGATAAAAAACACTGGAGTGCCAAGATATTCTCCCACCTTTTACCCAAAGACTGCAGGCCTTCCAGAGGAGAAGCAATTTAAGTGACACTGGTTAATATTCCGCTTGAAGTCTGCACTCACCTGAAGAGAGGGATGGCAATCACCTCATTAATGTAGCAGCCTTTTGGTGAAAAGGAAACCTGCTACATAGGAACACACCTCCATCTTAAACAAATCTACAAGAGAAGACTCTATGGCACATGAACAAATTTCATATAATTTCCTATCATTTCACATATCAACAATTTTTCTTCTAAATTTTCAAATTCTTACAATTTCTTCCATTTCATAATGCACAGAAGGGAACTGCATTTCAGTTTTATGTGCTGGGTTTAAAAACCCATACATTAGAAGAGTACTGAAGTTGGTTTCCTTGAAAAATTTTTCATTTTGACCATGGTAATTGTTCTTTCCTCAAAACCTATTTTCAAAACCATTCTAAAAAGAACTACAGCTTCTTATTAAAAAAAAAAAAAAGAACACAAGGCAATTGACCTTAAACATATTAAACATATTTTTTCCCCTACAGTTTTGAGAAAGAAAACTTCTATAATTGGCATATCTCATTAGCAAACTCAGCTATGCTATGATAGTAATAAGTGGGTAGCAAAGTGAGACTAAAATTTTTAAGTGCTTTTTGTTTCTAGGCTAATTTTCCTTATATTATCTGGACCCTCAAGGGATACAGCAGCCAGTCCTGTGGTCTAAGCCATGATAAAAACACCATTCCTCAGAAAAATTTCCCTGTTACATTCCCTCTACTTTTGTCAAAAGCACTGTAATTCTTTTATCCAGCCTCTCCTTTCACATCCACATCTAGACAACACACATCTCTTGTGGGACCCACCTCAAGCTTCTTCAAGCTCTGAAAGACACTAGGATTGCTTTTCTCAGGTACCCTACTCAGGATGATGCTCACAAAGCAAGTAGTCACTGGAAATACAAGCAGCCCAGATGCCTGACCTGTGCCCAGTCAGCAGCAGATAAACTACTGGGACTGGTATAAAAGCATCAGAGCAGTCACGGATCACGCTCAATATCCCACCTGACAGCAGCAGCCTCCAGGTGCTCGGCGGGTGGTAGCAAACTGCAGGATAATAAACTTACCTACAGCCTCCTCCTAATCCCTCGACAGCCAGACTCGTGACCTAAATGCATCCGAGTACCCACCCTTTCTACTTCTGTCAACCTAATTTATACCCCCAGCACTTGCTTTCTGGCCAAATCACCAAGAAGTGAAACTTCCTGAAGAAGTCACTTTGGCATTAACAGCTTTTCAGTGTGATGCTACACATTTCAGAAAGCTTCAGGCCTTTTTTTTTTTTTTTTTTGGTGTAGAGAAGCTAATTTGAGTTGATTGTCTTTCTGTAAGATTGTGAGGCCAGGAGACAACAGTAGCAGAGCAGAGTGGAAGGTGACAGCAAAAAAAGAGTTGTGTATACACTGAGGGCTGACTTAAAACAACCAAACACACATTTGTCTGGAAGAGAAATGCCTTGGTAAATTGGTGTTCATTGTTTCACAGTATGCACAGCGCATGTGCTTATAAATGAACTGTACTGTGAAAATGTCCCCCAGAAAACATTTGAAATCAAGGCAAGATAGTCCATTTGTTTAATTATTTATTTTAGGCATTCATTAGCCTTTTTCATGGTAAGTAAGATAAAACTTAAGTTGTTCCAGGGGAGATTTAGATTGGATATTAGGAAAAATTTCTTCATCAGTCAAGCACTGGAACAAGCTGACCAGGGAATGTGTTGGAATCACTGTCCTTGGAAGTGTTCAAAAAACATGGAGATATGATGCTTAGGGACATGGTTTAGTGGTAGGCCTGGTAGTGCTCAGTCAAAGGTTGGATAGGATGATTTTAGAGGTCTTTTTCAGCCCTAATGATCTATGAGTCTATGTTTGAGGGGAGGGGGCACTTGTAAATAGTGGGTCAAACCGTGACCCCACTGAATCAGTAGAAGCTTTGCCACAAAGTTGAAGAGAACCAAAGATCTAGTAAATTCTATGAGAAAAACATAGCAACAGTAAGAGGAAAGGTGGTCTGAAAGTCTCTTGCAGCATAGTTTCTCTAAGATGTGAATGAGTGGATGTCCAAGGGTCTATAATTCAACAGGAAAAGTGGATACCCACAGATTTATTTGCCATTTATTTTTTGCTCCTATTTAATTTTCAGGTCTGTAACAATGACCAGGATGGGAGCTGCAAGTCTTATCACCAGAATGAAGATTTCTGAAAAATCAGCTTTTTTTAAGTAATACAACCATTGGAAAGAGTTTGAGTGCCTACATTAATCACTGCTTAACCTGAGCAAACCAGAAATCAGAGGAAAATACAATTACTTTTCTATTTGGCTTAATTTCGTCCCACGTAATCCACCTAATGCCATGCAGTACATAAAATTTAGGCTACATGCACAGGGTTATATTTCACCATTCACACAAGACATGAGCCATCTTCTGCTACAAACCTGTATAACTCCACTGGCTGCAGTGAACTAGGGCATTGTCAGCAGAGCAGTGCCATGAGCTGCATGCACAGACAGAAAGAGAGAGGAGAAGAAACGTGTGCTTCTCTGGAATATACTTTTAAAGCTTAGATACCCTTTTAGAGGATGTTCCTGAGACAAGACATGTGTTACTCTGTTTAGAACATCAACAAAGGAAACTCCCTGCCTGCTTGCATAGGAGGTCAAACCAAGAGCACCTTCTGAGGGCAGTGGCAGAGTGGAGCTGTAAATGCTGTAGGCACACCAATAAAGGAGCATGGCCATAATCCTGATACAACAGCTCTGTGTTATAGGGCTGGTTTAGAGATATGACATTCTCTGTTAGCATATGCATGAGTTGGTAAATTGTTTGAGCTTGGTCCACTCTAGAAAAGCTTTTTGATTTGAGGCTTTTCATTTCAGCAAACAGTTTTACTGCAGCCAGTTTTTCAAATTGTCAAATTATCTTTCTGAGTAAATATAGTACTGCTACAACACATAAGAATGAGTGAGTCAGTAAACATTTGATTTTTCCATTTCCTGAGATGTTTTGTCTGAATATCCAAACTGGGAACAAAACTGAAAAGAACCTGATATTTGGCAGCTAGGCTGTTGAGCACTTTGCCACTGAACACCTGTAAGTAAACAAACCCCAAAAGACCTGCACAACTTGGATAGTCACATTGAAGTATTCATTTAAAGCAGAAAAAACTTGGAAGTTCTGGTACATGAAATGTTGTTGAGGAGGATGAAGGAAATGGACATGACTGGTTTGAGTCCTGAAGTGGATACCTCACACATCTGGCTTGAGGGCAAAGGGCATGGACAGAGGAGAGAAAAATGCTTTTTTCTATTACAAGAGGATAGAGGAGATGACAAGGGACAAAGCACCACATGAGAACCCAGGATGGCCTGAGGCCTGGGAGGACTTGGGTATCCTGATCTCCTTCACCTCTCTCTGCTCATGAAGCCATTCAGCGCCAATCAAAACCCATACAGGCATTGATACTACCATTTCACTGGAGCACAGGATGCACACATGTCAAATGTGCTCTGTCCTGTGATTTGATATGAGCTTTACTTGAAAAAGTGCTCTCACTGTGCTCTCTCTGTTCTCATTAACATACCACTGACTGTCTGACTCACTCACCTCTTGCAAAACCGTGTAGATTTTATTCCTGATTTCTATTTCCCTTGCTGAATGCTTTAAAATAGAGATAAATAAATAAACTTTCCCCTTTTAATTTATTTTTTAAATTACCTGCATCACCGACTGGCTTCTGCTGAAGATCATCAAGCTAAATGAAATTCTACAAGCAATAATAGTCAGAATTTTGCTATGGCTATCCACCCATACTTTGAATAACAAGGAAGAGGAATGCCAATTTTTAAATTATTGCATTTTGTTGTTCCACAATACAGTAATATTTTTTTTAAATCATTCCACCTCACATCATTGCAAACAGCAAGTGTGCTCTCCATGCACTCCATGGTAAAATTTAGTATGAGACCTGTATAATGGGATTTAAAGCTGAACAGCTGTTTTGCTAGCCCTCTGTACCAGGGCAAACATCTTAGAATGAGGAATCAGCATGATCTCAGCAGGAAATTTGAAACCAGAAAATACGTATCAAAAGAATAATGAAAAGTAGACTCTTCCTCAACAAATCATTCTGTTCTTTTGAAAATTACCGTTTTTTAAAGTCCTCCTGTCTTTGGAACTCACATTGCTCACACTTAGAAGCCAATTTTCCTGCCCCATAAGAGGAATAATGCAACCAAGCATCTGCTCTCTGCTGAGTGCATTTTAGATCTCTGAAACCATTTCATTGAGTTATTCAGACAACAGCCCCATGAATAACTTTGGACCAGATTAAGTCATCTTTCATGACTGTGAGATACATCCATCAGAAAATTCTCTGACAGCAGCAGATATTGTCTCTACTGTATAAATGAAGCCAAGGGAGTAATTCCTCTTAAGATAAATGAAGCCTTGCCATTATAAAAGGATGGCAACATCAAGAAAATGTTATGAAGATGTTAGTTTCCCAAAAAGAAATGACTGAAGAAGAAAGGTGTGTATGTTAGCCAAGGTGAGGTCTGGTAAGCAAATGAAGACTCAAAGAAAGAAAACCAAAAACCAGTCTGTCCTAAAACACTAGCCAAGTAGATATTTCTAGTATCCAAAATGAAACTTTTAAAAATACTTAGGGAAAAAAAGGAAAAAAAATTTATAGGGCTGGTGGGCTGCAAGACATTATAGAATGAGCTCCTTCTTGAAATGGACTAATTGATGTCATAAGAGATTTGTTTTTCCTTTGAGCACCCCACTGGTGTTGATTCCAAAGACATGAGCATTTGATTGGATAAATGACTGCAGATTAATTGCAGGTCATTATGCACTGGAAAATACAGACTGCCGTGCCAGCAGATGCAGAGCTACTGATATCAAAAAATGCCAGCAAGTTTCTTTAACATTTCCTTGACCCAACTATTCTTATTTAGAGAACAAAGGCTGCAGGAGGACAATGAGTTTGATAATATTGGCTCTTTTTTTTGTTTTTTTTGCCATTCCAGTCAGGGCTTCTTTCTGTTTAACTTTGTTCAGACTGCCATTAATATTTCTTCATGCAAATAACTTATTAATTACTCCTATGGTGATTAGAAGTGAGGTGTGCTATCATGCCTAGCCAACAAGATTGTTACGGGTTTTAGAAGAAAATAGAGTGTCTCAGTCTTCTATTTCGAGAGCTGTTAGAGTGGCAGGAAAATCTGCCTTTGGTGGTGCTTTTTCCATAGGGACAAATGCAGTGACTTCCTGAGGTGAGGCACCACAGGCAATGCTGAATAAATGCAGTGCACCCAATTCACACCACTGCTGCTCTGTGGAACACCAGCTGTGCTTTCCCTTCTCTTAAGGAGACTACTGAATCCAAAGGCAAGAGCAGCAGAGGGGCTGGGGAACAGTTTTGGTCATCAAATCTAGTGGGTAGTTTCAAAATTGAACTCTGGGTAAATAAAAGAAACGGCAAACCATAGAGAGATAAAACAGTGATACAAAGCAAATATAATATTTCAGTGTATCTGAAATGACACCATATTTTCCTCCTGTTAGCAAGAAAACAGCTTATGGATTTGGTCAACCCAAAATAATTTTCTTCCCAGCTCCTAGTTATTTCCATCACTGAACCACAAACTCATGAAATTTTCTCTAAAAATCCAAATAGTGAACACAGATATACACACAAACAGAATTAGCAAACATAGGGGTCCTTCACGAGATCCTTAATTTGTTTTCCTACTTCAAACTCCACATCCCTTCTCTAGATACCAAAGTCAAAAGTAGAATCTTCTCTGTCAAATTCATGGCACTAACACAATACAGTAAAACGGAAAAACCCTTGCACTCTCAACCGGAAATAAACAAAGAAAATAAACAACCCCCACCCTCACTAATGCTATTCAAAGTGGTATATAATTTTATGTTTGCAATTATAAGTAAACATAAAACAAGGCCTCCAAAAACATCCCTGCAGAAAAAAAAAATTGTATGCTTAGTATTTCTGCTCAATGTTTTGGGCCAGAACTTTTCAAATCTGTGTAATTTCTGGCAGAAATCTGTATGTTGCAGAATTTTATTTTGCTATGGAAACTACTTGAATAAGAGAAACAAAGCCATAGACCAACTATTTCTAGTCAAAATTTCCTCCTCTTTCATGCAAATCATACAAGTCCTTGAACAGCTTCTCTTTAAAGATCATCTCCTGCGGCACAGGCACAGCTTTTCTTGCTGAACACCTGTGAATTAGTAATATTCTGCAAATGCCTGGCATAATCTGTGAGTGGATGCAAGCGGTGCACAGCCGGCTCCCCCAGCCCTGAGAGCTGAGCCTGCTGACAGTCCGTGGGCTGTCCAGGTGCCATCTCTCTGATGTGGATTACACCTCCTCTGGGATGGGCAGCAGGGCAGATTAACATGGCCTTCAGCCACCTCAGCAGTGCTGTTAGAGCTTCTCTATAAAGCTCAAGCTGAGTATCACCGAACCCCTCATTTCCTTTCCTTCCACAGCTGCCACTGTCCTTATCTAACCTCAGGTACCTGAATGTTTCCAAGCTGTTTCTCAGATCTTTGGGTCACTGGCTGCACGCACTGGGGCATGCACAGAGGCAGCAGCAGAGGTACCGTGTTTGACAACCCCACATAAACAATGGCCTCCCTCCACTCACTGCTGTAATGGTGCCTGAAATGATTATGCACAAATGATTTGTCTCTTGTGTTTTTGGCAGCCTTACAGTAGTAATGTGGTGGCCACAACCCATGACCCACCTCTAGTTTTCCCAAGACCACAGGCTGCGCCAAAGGGCTGCCCTCTGTCTCATGTTCTTCAGCACAGAAAACCAAGCTGCAGCCATGAAGCCAGGTCACCTGTTAATGGCTGGAATGGATGATCTTACAGGTCTTTTCCAGCCTAAATGGCTTTATGATTCTATGTCTGCATTCAGAGTACATCACCTGTGTAGCCAGCAAATAGTCGGGTCTCAGCAAATGCCTCAGGAAGCTGGGTATTTCTTGAATGGCACTTTATTTTTATGGTATTTGAATTGCTGAAAGACACTACCTGCTTGTGATGGCTTTCATGACTGGCAAATTGTGTTACATCTTCTCACGTCTTTCCAAATAACATTCAATGTATTCTCAAGATAACTGAGAACAATTTGTGTCAGTGATGCAAGGATGTGAAACCTTCATCAGTTTGTGGCTCACATTTCCACTGCGGAGAACTGAAATTCCCTTGACTCAGCCCAGCGTTGGAAGTATAATGCTGGAGACTGGTTTCTTCTGCCTCACCTGGTCCTGCCTACAAGGAACATACCCACTATCACCATGTATTTCTTAAGGTGGAGCCCATTCTACCAGCAATTCAAATCCCTGAATACTCCAGTTGCTACAGTGATCCAGTGACAAATAATTTTGCACACCCAGTTCTTTAAAATCTGTTCCACTTTTCACCATGGTGGATTACAGCCAGTGGTTCTGCAATCCAGCAAAGGTTTGAGCTACTTGAAATCTCCCTAAGTCACACCAAAGTGGTGTGCACACTCTACTGTTGCACACACATGCCTTTTCCCTGCTCATCAACAGCATTCCCAGCACAGTGACCAGCAAGACACCTCCTCAGGTGTCTGCATCAAAAGCACTGCTGTGCTCAGAGCAATCTGCGGGCACAGCCCTTAGAAAGAAACAAAATACATTTGGGGACACTTGGATACAAATGGCATTTGGGGACAGTCTTCTGGGGCTGTTACCCCTCAGCCCTGTATTTTGCAGGCTGTCCTGCTCTTGTCCTGCTTGTCCTCAGGTCTGCTTGCTGACTATGGCATATCACGAGGTAGGAGAGCTTCAGCACAGGAGACCCTGAGCTTGTACTGCAGGTTTGCTCTGTGAGAGGCAAGACTCCTTCACAAGACTCTGCAATCTGTGTAAACTCTAAATTGTTCTTCTGGCTTCATTTATCCAAATACAGCATTGCCATCACAACAGTGTTATTCTGACAGGTTAATGAGTGTGTTGCACTGGTATTACAAGCAAGCTTTGAGCATGAAAGAGAGTGATTTAGGTGTTCTAGAGAAGAAAAGGCATCCTTTTAAAACTGCTCTTCATTTTTCCAATACTTTGCCTTTCTCCCATAAATTATTCTCATGGGATGTTCCAAAAATCTCAGGTGTATTATATAAAGCTATATTTTTCAAGTTTATTGCAAAATACCTCATCTAATTAAGAACAAATACTTAGTTTCTCTTCAGCTTGTGTTACTAAATGTCCCCCTCCATGCACAAGGAATGAAACACAGTGTGGAACAAGCAGAAAAATAAGTTACCATAGAAGAGCTACCAGCAATTACTCAGCAAATACAATAAATTATTGTATATGTGGAAATTAAATGTACTTCATTTTGTTGTCACTGAGTATTTTACAAGCGTGGGTGACAGAAGCACAGAGCAGCATACAAATGTGATACGACTGCCTCTTGCAGTGTGTGTGTTTCCATTGAAGTTGGATTTTTTTTTTCTCCTCCTCTCCTTTTGATAGATTTAAACTGATGGATGGTGAAGCAAGATTCCGAATTAACTGGAGCCTCAGCTAAGCAGCAAAAAGCAGCAGAAAAAACATCTGTGGAAATTTCATACTGCAGTCTCATGCTCCTGTTTGAGTTACTCAACAGAGCAGCCCTTCTAAGAGGGTCCAACCCTCATCTTCTCTAGAAATCTGCTAGTTTTGACAACCTCTAAGAGGCTTTCATGTTCACTCATATGAGATTCTGCCAGGCTCAACTGGGCACAAGATTCAGACATGTTTCTGCAGACTTATATATCATGTGTCTTCAGACAGGAATGCAGCTTGATTTTGCAATTGTGCAGAGTTCAATTCCAAAATCAGTTCCACCTTCTGAGTCTGTAACAGTAGACTTAGAGCTATTAAGAGAGCTGGTGTCTCACAGGTGTTTGCCATGATTTCTGTAAAACCTCTTTGTCTTCAATGGCAAGAGCCCTTAATTATAAATGTTGCTCCTCCATTGCATAACTTTTCTGAGCAAAGGATCAGCCTTCCACTTGCTAGAGCACAGAAAAGAGAAAACAAAGACAAAGAAGGTGTGTATTGTCAATGCTATTTAAACAAATGGCTTAAAGGAGTAGAGGATGCATGGCAGTGGGGCAAGGTAACTACCCTATATGGTCAGGAATAACACTGACACCCTCAAAACAAGAAAAGCAAAGGATAGTCAAGCCCCACAGCTAACTTTAAACCTCTATCTAGCAGACACAATTCTGTTATTTTGGCAATGAGTGGTATGACTTTACAGTTCATGCCAGTCCTCAGATCCCTAGAGGAGATGTTAAATCAGTGATCAGCACATTTCTACACATGGATTTGCCTTGAAGCTAATTCCCGTTCTGGTTAAGATGCGAGAATCACACAGCACAAATCCTTCGGGAAAATGGATCAAAACACTGTCTTATACATATAAGCCCATTCTGTCCCCACTCCTCAATCTGTGGCTACCCCTTTCTGACTAATTATGTCCTTGATCACTCCTGTACAACTTTCACTATAACCACGAAGTATGGCAGCTCCGCAACACTACCCAGATGCTGTTATGGGATGTCCTGTACCCTGCACTAACAAAGCTGAAATAAAATACAGAAAACCCACTTTGATAAGGAAAGTTGTACTTCAAGAGATTGGATAGACATTAATCCACTGGCTTATTAGGGAAAAAAGTAGTGCAACAAGTCAACTGTACAAATGATGCTACCCTCCATTCCCTAGGACTGTGTGGAGTTGCCCCCATCACTGTTACATGTGATTCACAGAATCACAGGGTTAGAAGGGAGCTATAAACACCATCTGCCTGCAGCCCCTCTGCCATGAGAAGCAACACCTTCCACTAGACCAGGTTGATCAGTGGCTAGAACACTTCCAGGGATGAGGCATCCACAACTCTGGGCAACCTCCAGTTCTGCCCCACCCTCAGAGTAAGGATTTTTTTCTTCTAAAATCTAAATAAACCTACCCTGTTTCAGTTTGAAACCATTCCCCCTTGTCCTGTCTCTACATGCTCTTGTAAAGACATCTGATCGTTTACAACACAGGCCAGCTACGCTGCTCTGTTTTGACAGGTACAGGATACCAACAAAACAGGTTTTCCAAAAAGGGAGCAAACAGGTGAACATTGACCCCATATCTAACAACCCAGATAATGATTAGTCAGTACACAGTAGAAGTCAGATTCTGTAGCATCTCTTTTTCAGCCCCATGTCCATCCAACAGACGTTGATGGTAGCACAATTTTAACAAAAGCATGAGATTTTCAAAATCAGGGCATTGTGAAGAACAATGCCACTCACAATAGGTCTCTCAGCTGCTGCCAAGCGAGCATTTCTGAAAACTACCACTGAAAAGCAAGTTTCATCCTGGATTTGCAAACCTAGCAAACAATACCTGAATAGGGAAGAGAGAATGTGTGAGCAAGCTGCAGCACCAACTTTGCACATCAGTAGCAATAAACATGCTGGTCATTATTTTTGTGTTTATGCCCCATCCAAACATCTACCTATTAAAAACTCCAAGAGCTTTAGGTGTTCTGCAGAAAACAACTGTGCTTGCAAATTGATGTTGGCACCTAGTCTTTTCAGTGATCAGATTGAAAACAAAACAAAACAAAAAACAAAACAAAACAAACAAAAAATGCCCTGAGAATTGTACAGGGCTAAGTCTGAAGAATTCAAAGTAACACCAAGCTGGGCTATCCGAAGAGCATGGAATTCCTCCAGAGCTGGGAAATTCAAAGCACAGAGCATCACTGACACCCAGGCAGAGCCACAGCAGACACTGTGCAGCAAGTTCTGGAGAACTAACCTCTCAGCTGCCAAACACAACAGAACACAACTGAAATGGTTTAACTCACATGGGAATCTCAGCTGGGAAGCAATGGTCTGAAAACAAAGCAAAGATTTCAAATTAAGTCATAATCTGGGGTGTCCTCACTTACTTCCTAGGAAATAAGCATTCTGATTTCAGTCACTTAAACAAGGTGGCACAGCTGATTTTACCACCCTTGTGTGAAAACTAGTGGAGAGTTGACCATATATCACAGACTTGCTGGGCACAAATCAGGAGAGAGAGAAAAGAGGCTAAGAAGTCTTCTGGCATCAGCACTACAGGATTTATCTTTGTTCTACCTTTATTTTGAGGAAACAAGGATGGGGAAAAATAATCTTGGAGGCAGATCTTACTCTTGAAGAGTCACCATCTGAAAAAGTTTCTTTCACCATAACTTCACCCAGTACACATAGGACAGCATTAGGGGATTAAAGAAATGTTTCTTTTAAGCATTGATCATAGGTAGTTGTTTTTCATCAGAGAAGTTTTCATCTCTCAAGGGTCTAGTGCCACAATAAGTGAGAATTCCACAATAAAATGCCAAAGTGATATTCACAATAACGCCTTGTGAACACAATTGGAAAAACACATCCTCCATGATGTTGTATTACCCACACAACTGTGAGATATTTGCAGCTGCCAAAAGTATTAAGAAGATAAATTAGAGCACGAGAAAGTAGGCTTATCAGTTCAACATACTATCTGATGGAAGTAATAATTACAGAAATGTTTGCCAATTTAAAAAACAAACAAACATTGAAGTACAATGGTAGACAGATTCTTATCATTGAACAAAGAGGCAGGGAAGAGTGAGCAAAGAAAAAAAATATTGAAGCTTTTCATGACAACTAATGCTGTCAAAGAAAATTGAGGTACAGTACTAAAAAAAATTAAAAATCAAATGAAAATTCTAAGGTCTTCTTCTTCTGCTACTGAACTCTCTCAATCCAGACAAAATGTCTCCAATTACAGAGCAAGCAAAAGGTTCTGTAACTGAGCAGATGTGACTACATGACTGAGGAATTAAGGATATGGTTCCCCACTAGCTCCTTCTCTCCTCTGATGTTTCATCAATCAGAAATGCCACTTGATATCATCCTTGCTGATACACATTGGTTTAGTTATCTTTTTCAGCATCACTGGTTTTCCACCCACAGTGGGCATAAGCCAACATTGAAATATGCCACGTGAGAGCCAGCAATGAAAGTTGGAGGAAAGGAAGGAATACAAATAAATAAGGGAAGGTAGTAAGGAACTGTTGTCATAGCTGCCAGTGCTTGACAGATCCTCAGCTGATGTAAATTTTGTCCTTTCTCCTCCCCTGTGTCAAGCGTTGAAAGCAGATTCTCTTCCTGTACAGTACATTCAAAGTTACCTGTGGACAAATGCATAAAGGACTTCCCCTAAGGTCTTACCTGTCTTTATTTTTAGAAACAGCCAACCCAAAAATCAGACCTGGGAGCAGCAGAGATGATTTGAAAGAGAGGGAGACCCACAGCAATGTTCTCAGATTAAACGGGATCTTGAAATTCAAAGGCTGTGGGGAATCACACCAGGTAGCCTCAGCCTCAGAGGTAACCCCTTCTGCAGTAACGGCTGGGGAAACCTTCCTTCCCAAACCAAGCACAAAACCCCCATTGTACAAAAACGAAAGGTTTTTTTTAAAAAATCCGTCTTGTGCCCAAGTAGAAACAGGCAGAAATCTCTGCAAAAAGCCATGATCTCAGTTTTTGCTCGCCATACCCACCTCATTTGCAGTAGGGGGGATGTCTGCTGGGGTCCCTGCTCTGTCCCAGGTGCCTTCACGCCCCACAAAAGACCACACCGCATGCAGGACCAGCGCTGTTACTCTGACACATTTATTTCTCAAGTACTCACCCAGAAGGAGCCAGAGAACTACTGTACAACCTTAGAGCTCGGGAATCTCATCTCTCAACCTGCAAGCTGTCAATGACAGCTGATCAAAACGCCCGCATTTCTCTCCTTTCCCTACCACGGACGTTTTGCAGAGATGCAAAAAGACCCAGAGTCAGGGGTCTCTCAAATCACCCAAACCTGACAGGGACATCGCACACGGTGACATTTCAGCATCTCTGCTCCAAAGCCTCTTTCCCCGCATGCGGCGCGACCATCACGCCCTGCTGCCGCCGCCGCAGCCTCCTCCCGAACCGCAGCCCACCCGCACGGCCCCGCGGCTTGGGGGCACCGGCGGCGGCGGCAGAACCCCTTGCCGGGAGGGGTTCCCGGGGGTGTTCCCGGCAGGAATCCCGCGGGAAAGGGCGGGCGAGGGGGCACCCAGCACCTGCCACGAGAAAAGCGGCGATGCCCCCGTGCCGCTCCCGCCATCCCCGACACCGACCCACCGCATCCCGCATCCCGCATCCCGCATTCCGGCCCGCTCTGCAGCACGGCGCGGGGAAGCCGCCGCCTCTCCTCGCCTCGCCCTGGCTCCCGCCGCCCCCCGCAGCCCCCGGCCGCCGGTCCCGCACGGGCATCCCCCGCCGGGCCCCCCGCGCCCCCGGCCCCGCTCACCCCGCGGCGCGGCGGCCCCGCTACGGGCGGAGGTCTCCGGGAGGGCGGGCGGGCAGCGCTCGCCGGCCGGGCATCGTGGTCCGCCCTCCGCCGCGGCGGGGAGGGCCGGCTCGGGGACTCCCTCCCTGCGCCGCCTGCTTCCTCGTCCTCCTCGCCCCCTCCCGCCTCGATCCCCCGCAACGCTGCCCGGAGCAGAACCGGCGCAGCTCCCTCCACGCCGCCCGCCGCTCCTCCTCTGCTTCCCCGGGCACCGGACCCGGCTCCAGCCCCCGCCCGGCGGCGGGGCGGAGGGAGGGGACAGGGGCCGGCCGGGAGGGGCGGGCGGAAGGGAGGGGAGGGGGAGCGGGACCCCCAGAGCCGCCGCGGCTTCCCAGCTCGGCCCCTTCCCCGGGGCTGTCCCTTTCCTGGTGGCTGGAGCAGAGTCCGGCTTCCGTGGACATCGTTACCTGCACTCGGCGGTGGCCGGCGGAGGCTGGAGGCAGCCGGACATCTCTCCGGGTTGCTCCTGCCCCAGTCCCGCCGCGGGGAGCACGATGCCCAAGAGCCTCGACGGCATCACGGCAGCAGGACTGCATCGGGAACAGAGGGATGAGGTCTGGGTGACCCGCAGCCGTGTTGGTGCCCCAAAACCCCGGGGATCCGCTGTGTTACCGGAGGCCTGCAGCCTGGAGCAGACGGATGACAGTGGGGTGGGATAAAGGTCCTGGTCCAGGCATCGGCAATGCTGGCGTGCCCCCTTCCCCATGCCTCATGCAAGGCACCGGGCAGGACTGCAACGCTGCTGCACGGTGTTGTGGTCCCGATCCCCAAAGCCATCCATGTCCCCGTCCATCTGGGAGCTACCAGGACACTGAGGTCATGGTACCCAACAGAACGTTGTCCTCAGCAACATGCCTTACAAACATAGGGAGAATAGCTTGTGCTTTCTCTGTCTTAGGCTTAGATTTGCCTCCAACTCACAGATGTGTTACTTTAACTGAGAATGGTACCACCCCAACTACATTCAAGCTAAATTCCTAGTTGGCAGGGCAAAGAAAAAAGTGACCCAGGAGTTATTCTACTGCAAATGAGCAGAGACTCCTGGCTTCCCACAAGTGTGTGGCATGTTCTTGTCAACATGCCTCAAGTGTAAAATTGAAAAAGAAAATAGCACCCACAAGCTAGAGTAAACCATGCCAACATAATTTTTATCTGTGGATCAATGGAATTTAATTCCTCAGTTGCCTAGATATCTTGCAGAAGCATTTTCCATTATTCATTACCCCATCACTTCTTGGGCAGGGCACACTGTGCCATGTGGCGGTGGGGTGACTTACCAGAGACCACCAGTAAGCCCAGACTGTTTGTGTCTCACCAGTATGGACCACGGGCCACAAGGACCGAGGGGCACAACCAGATGAGCAGTGCAAAGTTATTCACTGAAGGTTTGAGAAGTGTTAAGTTTTGTCTGCTGCAATGCAGAGGAAAACATTTGCGTATCCAAAGCCCTTTTCCTTTGTACAACAGCTGGAGCACAGACACAGCCCACTGAAGGATGAGAAGTATCTGTTCGCTTAAGCAGTGCAACAGCATCAGTAGAGTTCATCTGGTCATACCCAAAGACTGATATTTGTCCAAGAGATCAATCAAATTACATTAATTTCAAGAGTGTTTGCTTGGAAACTTAACATGATAATGTCTTCTTTGCAGCTTTCCATCCCTGCAGTTTCGTTGTTTCGTCCATTGTTTCTCCCCACAAGAGGCATCTCCTGTCCTTGGTGGATGTAGAGGAGGCAGAGGGAAAGCAAAGCACTCCCATACCTTGCTGCTCTTTCCCCTCTTTACACCACCACCAAGCCTAGTAGGAGCACAGCAGGAAGGCATGATTTGTTTTCCTCCCGGTTTTTGGTCATATGGATTTCTGACCCACTTGTCATTTCGGGGAAGCTCAGCTGGTCGTGAAGTTTTCTTTCCTTGTGTGGTTGTTGTGTGGCTTTTGTGGAGCTACAGCAGTAGCAACAAGGGCTATTTTTAGCTTAAAGTAGGCCAGGCAGTTCCAGAAAATGTATTAATAGGAGGAACATTTGAGAACAAAACAAGCAAACAAAAGAGAAAACAAACTGAGAAGTGTAAACAAGAATAATCTTTTACCAGAAGCAGTTGCTAAACAGTAAATATGAGGAACTGCATCCTCTGTATCAGGGGACATGACCCCACCCCACAGCAAACAAACTAATGCAGTCCCTCATCAATATCTGTTGCCTCCAGAACAATCAAAGTATCTTGTTTTAGCACCATGCACCTGGAGTAGGATTTTTAGAGATGCCTGGTTCATCAGATTGCAGTATGCATTCATTTCCCAGGAAATGAATGCATACCTAGCCTGGAAGTTTAAATAGATATTATTCTCCTTCTTAGAGATCACTACACATTTATGTTTTGAATCAGAGTGTAGCTGGTACCCAAAATGTGTTGCCCAACTTGCTGGGAGAATTCACGCCCACATTTGTAGTGAAATCCTGTGGGCAATGTGCAGCTCTCTGCAGTAGGCAGAAAAGAGGCAAGGATGTGTACTATAGGAAAAAGATTCATATTCTGCTGCTAAAAGCAACAAATCTTAGTTTTCGATCGAAGATAATTCAGTGGGAGGCACAGGTATCTGTCAGCTCCTTTATCCTTGTTGAAGTTTGAAGACTGGATTGCAACAATTCACCAGTCTGTAAATCTTCATGGAAGAATGAGTGCAGCAACATTGAGCACAAACGTGTACTTCCCACATGGACCCACAGAGCTGGTTTTTACTTTTTTTTTTAAAGCTTCTGGTAGTAGTTGATTATCTTTATTCCTTTAGAAGTCCCAGTAAGACATCTCACATTCTGACTCTTGTTAGAGTCATTCCATTGCAGCCACTTGCAGAATATGCTCGATGCTGTTTGCTTGCCTGAGTGTTTGGGTAGATGCAATCCAGAAACCCAGGACAGTCTCTGTCACCATAATCATATGTTACTCCATCAAGTATTGTAGTAGTATGCTTGTAGTGGCAACATAAGTGTTTGCTATATATAGCCCACATTTGCTTGCTGCTAATTTTGTGAGACAATTTCCTCAAAAAGCAGAAAGAATCAGCACTTTTTGCTTTATCTCTCTAATTGACAACCGCATCCCTGTGTCCCCATCTGACTTTTTTCCACAGCAGTGTGAATACATACAAACTTTCAAATGAAGTGATATCAGAGTTTAGTGCATAAGAATTCAACCTAAGTCCTCGCTGTTACTATGTGTCCATAAATGTGCCCTGATGGTCTTTTCAGTTGCAAAAGTATAGACATTTTTGCACAGCTTTTTGAATCCAGGTCAACTTCTAAGTGTTTCACTGTCCAGAGCAGCCACATCTAATTCATGCCCACACCTCTTGATGCACAGAGCAGGAAAATGACAGCATACATATGCACAGATCAAGCTGTACAAGCCATAGAGGTGAAAAGTTTGCAACCAGTATAATAAAAAATAGTTTTAGGACTAATTTGGGGATATTCTTTTTTTAGCTGAATATATTCTGCCTAAGAACACTGCACTTACTTAATCATCTTTGCCACGTGCTTGTCAGGCAGCAGTGACGGGTTACCAATCCTAGCCCTGCCTGAGCAAAATTAGAATACATGTCTGCAAAGAACCTGAAGCTAAGCGTGTGACCATGATGGCAGTGTCACTCTGGAGAGCAGGGGCTGACTGCTACAGAGCTGGTAACGAATTCCTGCTTGGCAGATTCGTTTTCACTATGCTTTATTTTCTCCTGCTGTCTTGAAATGACATTACATGCACACCCCTTATTGCTAGCCAGAGACTTAACCATACCACTGTTTTGGTGACAGATGTTCCTGGTTAAGGAAATGCAGTGTAAGTCATTGCAGTCTCAATAGCAGGGCACATTGCTGTGTCGTCGAATCACAGAATGGTTTGGGTTGTAAGAGACTTTAAAAACCATCTTGTTTCAACCCCACCACCATGGACAGGAACACCTTTTACTTAACCAGGTTCCTCCACTGTAGTACTAAAGTCTCTTAAAACCTAGATTTACATGTTTACCTTATATCACAGATGGAAGAATCAGTTTCCCTAATACCTGAGGGGGCCTCAGTAGGCTCCCATCACATCTGGAAAATTTCCAAGGGGCTAGGAAGGAAGCAGCATCCCTGACCTGATGTGAAACTCCAAATCAGGCACTGGCCAGGCTGCAGGGGTGCCATAAGAGGTGGTGAATGTCCCATCCTTAGAAACATTCAGGTCAGGCTGGGCACAATTCTGAAAAAACTGATTGAGTGGAGGGTGTCCCTGTGCATGGCAAGGGGCTTGGAATGAGGTGGCCCTTAAAGGTCCCTTCCAATCCAAACCATTCTGTGATTCTGTAAGCCTGCCTTCACAGCAGCTGGGCTGAGAGGCCAAGTCCACCTGAGCCGAACAGCAGCCCAAGCAAGCTTCTCACGAGTAACTCTGAATGACCTGTCAAATTGCCAGTCCCGAAATAGGTCAGGAACACTTTCTGTAGAGTTTGTTTCTGCTCGATCCTCTGCAACAGACCAACAGGCTCCCAGCCACTACAGTCGGTGGTGGAATGGTGCTCAGACCTGGGGGGAAGTAGCAGAGAGGCATCAAGGATTTCCTCTCACTCTTTGCAGACGAGGCACTGCATAGCTAATTAGTCACAGGAAAATGCACCATCTGTTATGCCAATGTAAGATAACCATTCCACTTCAGCTTCAGGGAAGACCAGCTTCCTAAACAACGCCCTACCCAAACCTTCCCTCAAATGGACTCTTTTGGCCACAGGGACCTATGATGGGAGCTGCTGTTTCTCGTTAAACACTCAGTAGGCTAAATGCAAAGACCAGTTTCTTATCTGACATCAAAGGATTCAAGCATAATACACAAGTTAAAACCCACAGAGAGGGAATAGACTGGTTTCTAACATGTCACATTGGTGCTACAGGTATGAAAATCCCTTAGCTGCCACTGATTCACCATGGAGAAGATTTGCAGGGAATGGGAACAAAGAGGGGTGGGAATACAATGAGTAACACACCTTGCAATGCAGAGAATAATCCAAAATTATTATAAGGAGTAAGGAACCACCTTTCTGCTTTTCAACATCAGATTGAATATTTCTAGCAAAAATAAAACCCAAACTACCTCTATGTGTTTACACATACACACACAAACAAGGCTGCTGATAGAGTACAAAACACCTAAGTTTGGGAGAACGATCTTGTAGCTTTCTGATAGCAAATTACATTTGCATAATGAAGTGTACTGGCAGGCAAGCTCAAGGTGAGTGGGTGTAGGCAGGTAGTACATTTCAGCAGTAACTTGGAAAGCTGTTCCCCTAGCACATTTGAGGAGTTTATGTGCCTCAGATCCTGGGGTGTTTTTAGCTTTTTTCTCCAGTTTTCTTAAAATTTCTGGCAACTTCCTGTTAACAAGGAAGAAGATACCATCTCCATATGGACAATGGCAAATTCATAATTACTGCACAGGAAGAGATGAACAGACCAGAATCTGCACCTAAATGGAGATGCCCTGTATTTTTTCTGGTGTGTGCCTAAACCCAGCACCCCAGACAGAGTCCGCAATGTCGGAGAGCAAGATGTGCCTCACAGCCAAGTTTTCTCTATTGCCCTTTACCTCCTAGCCTAAAGTCTCAAATCAGGACACACCCTCTATGTGAAAGTTATTTGAACCCAGATTTTTTACTGCTTGGGTACCTTAAGAATAAACTCTGCTTTTCTGTATAGCGTTCAAAAGCATAAAAATAACATTAAAAAAATTACAGGCAGTTTCGGATTTGGCTGTGTTGCAGATCTAGGAAGAAGGGTTGTCCTACATGAAGGTGTACCAATTTAGCTCAGTTTGTAACCTTGCTATTTATATACTTTTGCATCAACTCACAGGAGTTTAGCTTGCCTCCCTTATTTTGCTGAATTAGATTTTAGCTTATAACCAAGCTACACAAGATTTTTTCCAGCATATCTTGATGTGTTCTCAACTTACATTAGTTTTCTTAATTCCTGTACAACCATGTTGAACTGCACTCTCTCTTCAGGCAACATTCATACTTCATGGGATGGTATTTTAGTTCTCAGAGCTAGTCCTTCCTGTTCCATCACTTGCTTTTTCTTGCTTTTGAATGTTGTTTTAAAAAGCATATTCAGTTTTTGGAGGTTAATCAGAGGGTGAGCAGACCCTGTGTCAAAAGGAAGCCAACTAATTTTGATGTATTAGTGAAATTTTAAAGCAAAGTGCATGAATCTTGTGGCCTGTGCAAGCCACAGGTTGTGCTTTGATGGTGTTTTACTTGATTGTATTTGTTCATGTTGCAATTGCACCTTAAGCTGAAGTCCAGCAGCATTCATGAGCTGAGTAATCCATCATGAACATGTAATCCATCAGTGTTTTCCTGAACCTCTTCATCCTAAAGAGAAAACACAAAATTCTAAGTGTGTTTTAGTCTGATGTCTAAGGATGAGCAGCCAAGCATCCTTACTGAGCTACTTAGACTCATGATACAAGACTTACACTAAAAATCACTGCTAGACGTGCAGGCAAATTATGGAACCACTGGCTGCATTCTGGCCAGAGGCTAACCAAGCTAATCAGGACATGGGAAAATGTTGGACATGATGTGAGGGAACTGTTGGACATGCAGATGCCCCATCCCTGGAAACTTTCGAAGTCAGTTTGGATGGGGCCCTGAGCAACCTGATTTAGTTGAGAATGCCCCTGCTTATTGCAGGGTGGTCAGAGTAGCTTTAAAGGTCCCTTCTAACCCAAATTACTGTGTGATTCCACAAGAAACAGCAGTGTGAGACACTGACAGGTGGTGCCACAAAGGATGGATGGACGGGTGTCACAGGCAGCTGAGGGGGTGTTGTGTGACACACTCCGTAGCTGGGGGGAGCACTAAGGGCCTTTAGGGAAAGACAGCCTTGAAAATCTGCCAAACACACGTAACTATATCAGGTATATCACATCAGATAGGTAACAGAATCAGAAACATCAAATTAGGTGTCTGGGAGGAAAAAGTAATTTGAAGTTGTTGATTTGTGAGGAAACTGAGGTGGACATAAGAAGGTACAGGAGTGATGAAATGAAGGGCTAAGAGATGTGAAAAAGGATAGTAAGCTCTGCAGATGATGTAAGTGGGGCTTTCTGGGGTAGCTAGCAGTCTGCCTCACCCTTGGGCACGGTAGCTGGAGCAAGAGAGTGGAAAAACCCACAGCTCCACTGCCACCATTTGAGGGGTGGATGGCTATGGCCCCAGGAGAACAGGATGAGAGCAGTCCACCCCTGTGCCCAGAAAGACCATTTGGAGCATCCTTGTAACACCATTTTACCCTTCCAGGTCTGGTGGCTTTGGGGGCTGAGCACTGCTGCCTAACCAAACTCCCAGTCTGAGTCCTTGCTGCTCTCAGGTGCTGCTCCAGAAAAGGGCCAAGAGACTCACACTCATGACATCTCACCATTCATGTCTTCGTCTCCCAATCCAGTTCCAGTGCCTGCCATCTCATGGTTACGGGTCCAAGCTGTCAGTCATTCACAGTAGTGATTTGCTGCAAAAAGTCCTTGAAAGTCGGACAGGACTTTTAAGGACTAGCAGAAGCTTTGGAAAACCTCACCTGCCAACAATCAGCTGTCAGGGATATCAGCCAGTGTCTAACATTTTTATTTTTCTCCAGTATAGGAGTAATTTTAAAAGCCTTTTAGCAGGGAAATCACTTCCCACTAACTGAAAATGAGTTGTCTTTATATCAGCCGAGGACTTGACCACCCCCTCCATTCTTCTTCTTTCCTGCACAGGAACTTCCCCCTCTGTGCTCTTCTGCTTACTCATGACTCCACTACAGAGCTCAAAGGCTGCTGCAATGCCTCTGAGCAGTGAGGTTTACATCAGAACAAATGCCAAGAAGAATTTCTCTGTTTGTGAGGTGCTCAGCCTAACAAGATCAGCATGCAGAAGTACAGTGCCTGAAGTTTAAAATTAATTTGCAGTTTGTAGGACAGCTCTCTAGAAAGCAGGTTATTAAGAAAGGATGAAATTTTTGAGTTCAATTGCATTGTCATTTGTCATTTTTGTTAAGTTCAACAGCATCCTTGTGCAGTAGCTGAGAATTAGGTGCAGAAGTCATAGTGGTGGGTCAGGAATCTGGGACTTGAACTAAGCTGGCAGTTGGGTAATCTTACACCAAAGATGTCATGTAGTTCAGTGAAGAAATGTGGCATTACACTCACAAGAGCATTCAGGGTAACTGCTTCATTTTACAGGTTTTGATATTAACCTGCTCACTCTTCTGGCAAAGCAGATTTTCCATTAGACCTGAGGAATGGAGTTCCAGAAAGGTTGCTTGTGAAGTCTGGGGACTTAACAACTAGAAATGTAGCTGGAACAATAACTTCTTTAGAACGTACTGGTTGAGAATAACCTCATTCTGTCAGTGAGTGCTGATGACAGGACAGCGGGAAAGTCAGCCCCAGTGCTTCCTTCCTGCTTCAAGGAATTATCTGAGTGATGGCTGAACCAGGATGGACTTTTGTTTTTTTTTTTAAAGTGACATTACAATGGAAGGAGAGGGCCAGAAGAGGAGTTCCTACAGACCATTCCAGATTTACTGCCCATTGCACTGCTATCTGCAACCCTGATATGTAGATCTGGGAAGGCTGTATTCCCAGTCTTGGCCTGTATCAGTGCAAGCCAGCTGCACAGCCTCTCTGGCTCTACAGCAAGTCTTGCTCAGACTTAGGGCCAGGGTCATGGGAACTCCCTGGATGAGCAGAGCAACGTATGGGGTCTTCACAGCACAGGGGTTCCCACATTTTTTTAAGTATTTAATTTTCTGTGGAAATGAGAGACAACAGAAAGCCTTGTCTAACAAGAAGGACGGCTGCTTTAGTTAATCAGAGACAAGAAACAAGGAAAGTCAGTGACTGTTGACTCTGACTTCATTCAGCAGCACTCATTAAATAAGGGATATGCTTTTGACTGTCTCCCATTTCAGGGAAAAGGAGGATCAATCCAGATCATCACCAGTCAGGGATTTTGTGCCACCCTGAACAACAGTATGATGAATCACAGAATCATGGAATGGTTTGGATTTGAAGAGGACTCATTCCAAGCCCCTGCTGTGGTTTGGAACACCTTCCACTAGACCAAGTTGCTTAGAGCCCCATCCAACTTGGCCTTGAACATTTCCAATTATGGGGCATCCATAGTTCCTCTGGGCAACCTGTGGCAGTGTTTCACCACCTTTATAATGAGAAATATCCTTCTTATATCTGAATCTACCTTCTCTTAGTTTAAATCTATTAACCCTTATCCTATATTTACATGCTCTTAAGTCCCTCTCCAGCTCTACTGTAGCTCCCTTAGGTACCAGAAAGTGCTCTAAGGTCTCCTGGAATCTTTTCTTCTCCAGGATGAACAACCCCAACTATCTCAGTGTGTCTTCATAGGAGAGGTGCTCCAGCCCTTTGAGCACCTTTGTGGACTCCTCTGCACCTGTTTCAACAGGTCCATGTCTTTCCATGAATGGAATCTTAAATAAAACAACAACAAACAAGCCAGGGGTGTTTATGCACTCATTCGTATAGAGGCGGCAAACCATCGCCACCAGTCAAAGTGTACACAGAGCAAGAGCTGCCACCACAGCTACAGAGCACTTGGGATGGCAGCCAACAACCACCCATTGCCCTGTGGAGGTGACTAAGGCAGTCCAAAGTTGAAGAAGAGGGTAAATTATAAATTCTTGACAGATCATTTTAGCTATCAACCAACAGGGGAAAAAAAAAAGATGTATTTCATAAGAGATGCAAGGTTTGACATGAAGCAGAAAAGACTTTTTCCCTCTAGAAATAGCTTCAAATAGAAGGCCTCTCTAGACATTTTGTGATGCATTTGCTCCTACTGTGACTGGCAAGATGTGCATTTAAAGAGGATACACCTTTGACTTGATTAGAGAGACATCCAGGAGTGTTTCCAAAGTGTAAACAGACCTGTGCTACCCACTCCAGTAATCTCATTGATTTAAGAGGGTCATTTACAATGTTTGGAAGGAGAGGAGAAAACCAAGAGAATTTGTCTCCAGAGAAATTTGGTTCTTCAGTTAAAAAAATGCTTCCTCTGTGAAATATGTGGAGATTATGTACTGTCCCTGCCACTTCTTGCTGATGAGTGCTGGGGTATAAGACAGAGGAAGAAGGGTGGAGAAGAACCTACACAATTTTCATCCCCACCTTTTGCCCTGCTAGGTTTAATACAAGATACAGTGGTATCAAGTAGCACAGTGTAGGATTTTTTTTCAGGTACTCTTCTCCTTTGAATTGACTTCATGAGATTTAGAATACCTGGAAGAATTTAGAAATATTAGGGAAAATGTTCAGTTTATGTAGTTGCTATATACACGTGGTTCCTTTTTCTGTTCTCAAAAGGATCACGTTCAGGTCTACAACCATCATGGTCCTACACATTTATATTTCACAAGTAGGCACAATCCATTCTAGGATCAAACACTGTTGTGGTTCTGAAGGAGCAGATGCACAGAGGACCTACATGCGCAGATGCGTCACAAGGGTGTGTAGAATCTCTTGTGGTAGCTCATCCTCAGTTAAGAGAAATTTAACACCCACTACCCAACAGTCTGAGCAGAGCAGCTGCTTCTGAACATGGGTTCTTACAACAGTTCCAGGATAAACACAAAAATCTGACACCCAGCACTTTATAATACCTCAAGGTTTTAAAAGGAAGTGTCTTATTTCAGTCATTGCAATCAGATTTGCCTGTGAATCTTCCAGAGACCCTGGCCGTGAACAGGTAGGAATCAGAGACACCTGATTCCGTAGAAGACTTGAGATGATCAGATCAAAGGATCAACAAAAACCCTACAGCTACCAGAGAAATAATAATTTACACAGATACTGTACTCTGCCACCAGAAAACCAGGGTCCGTTCAAGATAGGAGTCTAGATTTTAAGCCTTAAAAACCTGAAAGTCTTCAGTAGTTCCTGACTGGGAGAAGAAAACCAGGGCCTCAGAAGGATTGAAAGGAAATAGTCGCTGGTCAAAGAGACAGTGGTGTTTCTGGGCAATATCATCTGGGAGTAAAGAGTTCAGTAGTTCTAAGTGATTCATTTTGGTCCTAAGGTAGAATGAATATTAAATGCCAACCTAAAAAGAAAAAAAGAAAAAGAGAGAGAGAGAAACAGAATAAAAAATAACAGTTAATACACACAGTGTTTCCTCAGACTCTCTCCTCAGACTCTCAGGCACAGATTTCCACAAATTCAATCTACATAGCTCCTCCAGGGTAAAGGAATTTGCAAGTGACGAATATAAAGAATATCGATACTGGGGTTGTTGCATGCTATCCTAAACCAAGTACTGACCAGATTTATTCACCTGCTTTTTGGAGGTTCTGACTATGGATGAAAGAAGGGTATAAGAACAGGCGGGGAATTGGGGAATGGGAGAGGAAATGCAAAGCATTAACATTTAAGGGGGCAAGTGGAGTAGAAGCAGGTATCCCAGTTACTTAACTCCAGCCCTTTTGTCTATTCCACCTCACTGAAGAGCAAAGCTGAGCTTTTATCATGAGCTGGAAGAGATTTACATTTACACAGGCAGCAGGAACACCCTGGACTTTAGGCAGCTCCCTGGCACCCAAAAATCTCCAGCTGTTCTACTGTGTAGCTACAAGGTCTCCTAGGAGCACCAAGGTAGTGACAAACACCTGGCTTACTGAAACGAGGAGAGGATGAGGAAGGAAAAGTACCACACCACCCAAGCTGCTTCAGGACTGGTGCAGCAGGTGGCATAACTCCTGCCACTGGGATATATCCTCAGCACTGTCTTGGCACCACTGTTTAATTTTGGAAGACAAGATGAGCCAGAGCACAGAGACCTCCATCAGCCCAATACCTCAATTGCAAACTGGCAACTGCTTATCAAATGAGATGTTTCTATCATCCACCTTCTTTGTAATCATGCTCCAATGGGACAAGGGACACAAGGCAGGCAGGAAAGAAAGCTTCATGACAATAGTTTCCAGCTAGCAAAAAGAAAATGAGTAGTGCTAGCATGATTACCCACTAAATTTGTCAAAGAATATGAAAACTGTGATCACCCAACTCAGGATTGTTAGAGGAGGGTGATCAGGATTGCAGCTGTATTATTTTATTTCCAGGAATGTGTCATCTTTTCTTAGAACCATTTTCACTTGGAAGGAACAGGAAGGCTCTACCCCTGCACTTAATGACTGTCACCGCAGGGTGAGACACTAAGCATGATGAAACACTTGACTTATGTCTGCTACTATGGCATGAATGCTAGATACATTCTTGCTATAAACTCACACCATTATTCAACAATAAGACCTGTCAGTCGTGGTGTGTGCTTCTGCACCTCTCCAGAGCTCTTAGCAGTCACCACCGCTAACAAGTAGTAACAGCCCTGCATTAACTTTTGAGAGGGAAGCAAGGAATTTAATTTCTATCCGTGGTAGAAAATGAGGCAAAGGCATGGATTTGCAGTGCCTCCATGTCTGCTTCTCTTAAAGCTTTCCAAGTATGTGTTTGTTGATACTCCTCACAAAATAGAGTTATTTGCAAGATTCAGACTTGGATTCTATTAAAAATGCAGGGATTAGAATTTCTCTTCACAAAATTAGGTGTTGAAGGATTCAGATTTCAGTGGTTTCAAAAGAAAAAACTGCTGCCCAGGTTGGTAGATGTTTTTCAATGCCCACCAGCAGATGATCTTTCTTAACACCCATCTTAACAAAACTAGAATCTAAATCATAAAAAAGGTTTTCTTTTCTCCATAAACGGTTAAACTGAGACTACTTAAAAAGTGAGGTGTTTATAATTATTTGGTGTATTTTTTAATCTAGAGACCTCAAATACTATTTGAATTTGCTGGGGAAGGTGCTTTGGAGAAAGCAGAATTGTTAGTATATTATTTGTTTTCACTGTACATGTAAGTTGAATGATACAAGCAGATACAGACCATAAGGGACACTGTTAAAGGCAGGAAGAAACCCCATATCTTTGTTTTGATGTCAGTGAAGCCACCCTTCTGGTTTTTATTCTGTTTTGGCTATTTGGGCCAGTTATTTACTTGCTTGAATTGGGACATGAATGATAAAGTAGTAAGATTGTTCCTTCTGCAACATATACTTGGTTTATTCTTAAATATTTGTCCTGCAAGGTCTCAACAGTTATTACAGCTGTCACTATTATTCCTGTTGTAACTGCTGGACTCTGCCTAGCAGGCTGCTGTGGCCTGAAAGCTCAGCGAGGGTTTCCTAGGGCCATGCGATTAATCGCATCCCCGAGTCCAATTCGGACAGCCCTACGATCTGGCTCCGGCAGCTGGCAGCGTTACAATGCAGTGGTGGTAAAGAAGGTAGAGAAGGGTCTCTCATGAGGGCTTGAGATGACTGTAATCGCATCTTGCCCCCACGATGTTCAGAGGTGCAGAGACAGCGTGGTCTGAGTGCAGGATGATTTCCTCAGGGGCCCAGGGGCGGTCCCTGGGCGGGGTTGGGGTACAGAAGCAAATAGGAAGAAACCGAGGGAGTGGCCAAGGCCAGGGAGGGAACAAGGGGAGCATACAAAACTGCAGGGTTAACAAGCCGCCACACATTCCCATCCTACTAGTGTGGGAGAAAAAGCCCTGAACACAAAGAGATACAGGAACTTGCTCAGTGTCATCCTATGCACGTAGCAGACACATTCCCCTGCCCCAGGCAAGTTTCAGACCACCAGAACCTGAGAAATACCACAGAACATTGAATTTGCTGCCCCTGAAAGACACAGATTCAGGAAAGACAATTTATCTTTACTAATTTGTTTCTGTTTAAAGATCTGAACTTGAAGGCACCTAGAAAGCAGTTATAAAGATGTTTTGCTGAAGTGAATTTGTGGATTCAAATAACACTGAACATAGCATGTAAACCAAGACCCACCTGTCAAAGGAAAATCAAGTCAAGAGGAGTTCAAACAAAGCGCACATCTTAATTATTATTACTTATGGATATGCAAATACATTTGTGTAGGCAACAAAGGTATTGCCATAAACATGTGCTCAAATGACATTCACAGAGGACTGTTTTCTACCTCATCCTTTTCTTCCTTTTCCTGCACCCCCAACAGGGATTCAGCCTAAATGGGTCGTGAATTGACTACCTTTGATGTGAATGGTAAACATTTCATCTCCTGCTCTACAAAGTCTGCCGGTTAATATTTATAGGGGTTGAGGAATATTAAGTTATTTGAGAAGGAGCATATACATATTCCCACAAATACAGGGAAGGAGCGGAAGGGAAGAGATTGTCAAGGTTTACAAAGACATCAGATCGTGAAGAGTCTTCTGAAGACATCAGATGGTGAAGGAGCTAGTTATTTACAAAAGGAACTGAGTCGATCTAATGAACACATTTCATGAAAGTTTAATATTGTCTTATGTATGTGCATCTTAAATTCCAGGCTCCTGGAAGAAAGTGATTTCATGTGAATCTCCACTTTCCTTGTTCATTCAACATTCTTGTTAAAAGCAGTAAGCCTAACAGCCACAAGGAAAAGTAGAGAGCTTTCAGAAGGAGACCTTCAAAACTTTTGGTTTATGCAAGCTTCTTGATTTTAGAAGGTTTTGCTTCATCTTCAGAAGTGCTGATACAGGGCTTCAGTGGAAGCCCTGACTGACATGAGAAATCATGAAGCTCATCAGAGGTCTGGGATTTCTTTCTCAAAAAAAGAAATGAATGTGGCTTGAAGACAGAGAATGTAATTGTTAGGACTGCTTAGTCTGGCAGAGAGCAGAGGTCAGACAACAACAGCTCCTCTTTCACTAAAGGAGGAAAGCTCTAAGCTTTTCATTTCTCATCTCACTCAGCCCTATTTGACTCCATGATGTTATGGATATCAATAAATTCCTTAATTTTCTCTTCTACTGTGTGTTGGGGGTTTTCGTATTGCTCTTAACCTTTCCATTTTACCATACTGTTCATACATGGGTTGTTTCCCTTTGAAGAGAAGATATTATTCTACCTGATACCCCGGCTGATATTTTACTGCCTAATGCCCCATCATATCCTAGCTGGAATAATTTGTGCTGCAGCAGCTTGGATGATCTTCCTATGTTTTCCTCTGCCAAATTACTGTTTCCCTTTCTCAGGACCTTTGGTCTCAGTCCTTCTCAGCTGTGCAGATGGAGATGAGGAAGAACTGTATAATTAAACACTAAAGTGACAGCATACTTCTTTGTCATTTGGGGAGGTGTGCCATGGACATGTGCCTGAGAGCACAGGATGTTCTCAGCAGCAGCTGCTGAGTACAAGGCTGAGCCTATCAGAACTACAAACTGCTTTGAAAGATATTGGTGAACACTGAAGTGATAGTAAAAGCAATTTGAGGTATGTAAGGGTGAAAGTAATCCAGCTGATGTCTTTAGTTCAATTCCCTGCTTTGCTAGCATCTCCAGGTGCCTTCTTCTAAATACATTGTGGCTCTATGCCAGTGTGCCTATAACCTATCTACCCTCCAGGAAAATCAGGTTCATTAATTGCAAGGTGTAAGACAAACTCAAGATCCATTCGGGAATATATGGAGGCTGAATCTTGTTTTCTTCATAACCTGTGGTGTGCCTAATACCCATGATAGAGTATAAAGTGGGAAAAGTGTGGTTACAGATACTGCATTGTGCTTTATTTCAAGAGACAGGTGGTCATATCAGCCCTTTCTCTAAAAAAATGGTCTGGGTAGGCACCTGGTTAGAGGTGGGAACTTCCTGAATCCTCACTCAGATCAAAATCTCACTCAGAGCCTGTAGCTAATAGCTACCATAGCTGGTAGCTCAGGGTAGTAATGCAGAGCTAGAAGCTTCTCAGGTGGTGTGGGCACAATTACCAGTCACAGAACCTCCATCACCAACAAGCCCTTAATCCTTTGGAGTGGCTACCAGGTATGAGAGACTTCTAAATCATATGTATTACTTGATGTTTTGGTCTCTAGGGGATGGAAGAAGAATACACAATGCAGCTGGCAATAACTCCACAGGGACCTGACAGAAGTACTGATTTCATCTGCAGAGAGCCTTCATTCAGCAAACATACCTATTTTGTCACAATTTAGTTTTAGTTTTTGAATGCTGTTGACTTGCAGAGCTGCCAAAACTGCCTAAATCTCCAATTACAGTTACTGAGGAATAAACAGACAAGCACATGTGTACGCAGTGCAGGTGGATGGTTCCCCTGTTACAATGCAACTTTAAGTGAGAGCAAAATGCAGAGTGAGGCTATTTGTGCTGCCCTTGGGAGGAGACGAATATTTACCTTTAGCTCTATCGTGCATGTAACACTGGAAGTTTGCAAAAAGGTGTTTCTTTTCCTTATGCATAAAACATCCTCAAGACCTCAAAACAGCTTTGCTACTTGCAAATTTGAAGGATTTGTTATTTACCAGCAGTTTGAACAAAACAGAAATAATATATATTGTAACCTAAATACATGTTGCTCTGTATAATATCTTTATAATAAAACATATACATACTTTTATAATAAAATATATCCAAAATAGTAAAATTATATTGTATAGTATATATAATACTGTTATATTATATTATATTATATTCTGTTATATTATATTATTTTTTAAAGGCCCCGATGTCTTCTGCTTGGAAATGTTTGGAATCTCCCAGCTGAACAAGAATTTCTGCTGCTTCTCAGTACAGACTGTTTGAAATGTTTTCCTCAGTTACTCTTTGAGAATATAATATGCTTTGGCATGAAGCTTCTCATGTCCTTCAGGATAAGCCTCTCTCTCTATGTTAGTTAATTAGTTAGTACTTTCTTACTTAGTTTTGAAATTCAGGGTCCACTTCCAATCCAATAATTTTACCTTAACTCCTTCCTAGCTCATGTTGAAGAGCCTTAAGATAGAATGGAAATGGTTATGGCACTGTAACCCCAAATTTCCAGAATCAGAAGGCTGTGTACCATAGTAGGGACATACAGAGGAGAAGTTAAGAAATACATGAAGAAACTCTGGCTGTGAAACCTTTCCCAGCTGCCTACATACTTTCTAAGGGTCAGAGAGGAACAGTTGTTTTCTTTGTGAGAAGTACCGGGTAAAAGAAACCGGCAACATTAGGTGTTGAAAGGCACTCCCCAGCTCAGCCCAAACTCTTTCCTTTGAATATCGAGTATAATTTCTCCAAGGAAAATGAATTCACCATATCAAATCCCTTTTATCATCCCACTCAGTGGAAAGCAGTCTTGTCAACCACACCCTGCTCCACTGCTTGTTTTTCCAAAGTGTCTCCCCAAAAGAGTATCCCCACCATTCACTCTCCTCTCTGAAAGGCTCCCAGGAGGACTGGGTGATCTTGCCCCTGTTGTTTAGTTGTTTACCCCATCTGGAAGAGAAGCAATTATCCTCACCTGGGCCAAACCCTGTAGATGTTCCTGGGCCAGCTGTGATGGCTCTTACAGCAAACATCACGAGTTCCCAGCTGTAAGGTGATCTCTGCTCAGAAAGGGGAACTGTACAAGCTTTGAACAGCAGACAAGAGGCTAAAAGGAACGATCCCCAAGCAGTCATGTAAAAACCAGGAAGTCTCATTTGTACATCTGATCTCTAGGGATAATATTTTCCAATTGAAAGTCAGACAGGAAACAGTGCAGATGTTGTTTCCATGTAGTCTTCTTCCAGCTACAGGTAGAAAATAATTTTTGTCATCCTTATCGTAAGTGTCATCACCCTTGTGGCAGCACTGCATTTCTGTTCTTAATTGGATGTTTCTGATTTGTTGAATAGATATTGTTTCATGCATTTGCCTTTTTTGGTTTCCATAATTAATTTGTTGCCACAGGCTAGATAGAATAGGGACAGGTTTTGAATGTTTGGCACTTAACTTTGACCCAGAAAGTTGTCTGAAAACATGCACCACCTGAGTAATCCCTCTGTATTAGAGCTCACATGGCTATAGTGGAACAAAAATGTCATGTATTTCTTGATACTAAGTATATGCTTTTTCCAGTCAGTGTTGATTAGTCTCCCCTGAAAATAAGAGGATGACACAAATGTGAGTATTTCCTTCTTCCTTTATAGATTAATGCAAAGATTTTTAGAAGTGATTGGAGATTTTGCTGGCAGAACACGAAGCAGTGTAAAGGCATGGATTTATTTTTCTTCTAATTACAGAATAAGACACCAGACTCTGGAATACCATTTCCTTTGAAATCAAAAGACTGACATCATGAATGACTTCTGAAAAATGTGATCTGCAAGCAATGCCAGAGCTGTAATCTCAAGTAGTCTATACCAGCATTATTTGTTTTGCTCTGCAGTTCACATTCATAAAGTCCATTTTTATTGATTCTGTATGATTTGTTGAATGGGAACATTTCATAATACCATGCCAGACAAGCAGCTCTCTAATAAATGTATTTATAAAGTACTTTTATATGCAAATGCTTATTTCTGCAGACAACAGCAAGAAAATGCCACAGAACTTCATCAGCTGCAGAGATAGATTAAAAGAGTGGTTCCCAGGCCAGAAGATGCCAAGACTGAATGAGAACAATGCAAAGAAACATGGCTGGGTGGTGGTCTTGGCAGTGCTGGATTAGTGGTTGAACACAGTGATGGTCTTTTCCAGCCTAAATGATTCTACAATTCATACAATCAAGAGACATCCATGACTGGATAATGCCCCTGGACATTCTCCACCTCTTTGACACCGACCTTGTGTGTTGCTCTTGTTGATCTCTTATTATCAGTGTGTCATCACCACTGCCAACAAAGAGCAGCAGGATGGATTCAGCACTGATTTATAGCAGCTAAAGCTTTGCTCTAGGAATTTCAGACACACTGGCACCTTTCTATTGATTACACTTCAAAGAAAGGCCCAGGAAGTGAAGACAAATCTCTTCTGAGTCGTTGGAAGCAGATTTTCTCACTTTCTCAAATCTACCATTATAGGGCCCTATTTTTCCTAATGCAGCTGTAACTGGGCTGACTGTTAAACTGATGTTTTATATGCTTCCCTTTGTTTTTGCACTAAAACACATCCCAACTGTGATCATTCTTCTGGATTTTCTTCTTTTTTTCTTATGCTCTGGAGGTAAGCAAGATAGCTCATAGCACTTATTATTTGTATAATTTTTCAATTCCAATTTATTTATCTATAATTGCACATTTTAAGTGCTATCAAGGTGCAGAAATACCCCTAGCCTATGCCTTTTTGCATGCTTTTTCTAACCCTTACCCTTTTTTGCTAAGGACTATTCATAGATCAGTGATCAGTTGGCTATCCTGGATTTATTAATTTATGGATAAATTAATAATGCAATTGTTTAATTTATGGATAAATTTATTAATAAATGGACCAATTTATTAATGCAGATGCCCTTGGTTTCTCCCTCAGTTTGTTAAGAATAGCTATTTTTAGAAATGAGATAGAGAAGATGTAATTTCTGGTGTCTTCATTCTAATGAATACAGCTGTGTGACGTCTTTGTCAGTACAGTGGAAAAGAGAGAATGAATAAAAATTTCTGTGTTTGAGGTTTATTGTTTGAATGATGCCAAAAGAAAATGCCATTTGTTTTCATTTTCAAAACTAATAAATAATTAAAATATGTCAGCTGGTCAGTGATTGACTCTTTTTGTCTGCATTGCATGAGCCAGTTCTCCTCTTGTGTAGCAGCTTGGCATCATATCTGGAAATAGCCTGTGTCCATTGCTCAAGGACAAGACCAGAGGTGAGGGAGTAGGTGCTGCTTTACCTGTGAAGAGTCCCTTTTGGATAGGAGGAGTTCATCCTCATTCTGCCAGTCACTGTACGGTGAATCCTTAATTTAAAAGCACGAATAGGTAGCAAAAATGTCGGACAAGTGAGTTGCAATATGTCAAGAGACACCTGAGCTCACACTACATGTTTTTGGTGAGAAAATAACTGCTTTGTCAAAACTATGCTTACAGCACTGTGTCAATTTTATCCACACATTTTTTTCCCCATTTTGTTTTGTGATCATTTATCTGTTCTGCTTATGTACTATTTGCTGTCTGATATCCAGGTTATCAACTGTCTGGAAAGGAGACAGCCCATGCTATCTGTCTGATCAGCATTCAGCACAATGAGACCCAGTTTGAGCTGTGAATCCTGCGTGCATCTAGGCAAACATCTGACCTTGAAGCCAGATGGGAAAAGGACATTATTAATTCAGCCAGGGATGATATGTACATTTTCAATTAATTGATGTACAATTCTGGCTTCCCTCAAGACAACTTAAAGCAGGAGAGAGCAGAAGTGTAGAAGAAATTCATCACAGATGTGAATTTTCCTGTGAAGAGTGCTTCTTAATATCTCAGTGCTAAGATCAAAGCTCTGCTGCAGTCCAGTGCCTGTGCTCTATCACTACACACAAGGTCAGCTCTAAACTTATTCCAAAAGGGACAATGAAAGTGCTAATCTGGGGCAATTCCTTAGCTGAAATTCCATACAGAGAAACTTTCTGAGAAAAGATGCAAAGTTTTCACCTGTGACTCTGCATTTACCCTGTGTGTTGAACAGTGGTTGCAGGAAATTTGCTAAACCCCTTTGTTTACACCACTAATGTGATGACTTTTATTATTTTTTAATTTTAGAGGATGAATGCCGAGCAAAACAAAGCCATCACTCTTTTCTGGGGAATACACATAGAGTGTGGCTGACAGAGGTCCTTGAAAGCTTCAGAATGATATTAAGTGATACTAAAGCCAAGAGCCATTTTCTATTATTTAATATTAATTGCATGTTCTGTAACTGTACATAGTGCATCTTCTGTGCCATGGTTTACAGAGAGAATGTAACCCCTCTAGAATCAATCCTTCACAAAATGAAAAGTCCTTGTGACAAGGACTTTGCCACTCTACAGAAATAGCTGTGAAATATTACTGTATTTTTGTTTTGACACTGTGGTCATATTTTTCCAGTACCAAACAAAGCAAAAGGCAAATTCCTCTAGAACAAAGAATAAAATATTTTGCTTATGCATACATGGAAAGAGTTGTCAATCATGCAAGAAAAACTACAAGTTATCAGGAAATTCAAGGGTTATGCTATGAAGGGCAAATCTAAAAACTGCTTAGTAATCATAGACTTAATGTCTTGCATGCACTTAAACATCCGTAAATTGAATAGAGGAATAGAATGGATGTTGATATCTTGCCTTTATAGAAAAATATTGTTTTGATAATAAAGTCTTTTCTATTATGTGTTCAAAATTAAAACAGAATAAAACAGGATTTCCAAAAATGCTTCATTCCTCTCAAAGACTCAGAATCCCCAAAAAAGCTGCAAGATTTTTCAAGTGGAAGTTGCTTTACAATGGATGGTCTTTAAAAGCATTGGGTTTGAAATCTTCACCCAAATATTACATATGAATTCGCTACACATATTTTTGCTGTACACCAGTGGACTTTTTAAAGCAGAAAGAAGCAACTAAAAATACCTCTGTGATGTACTTACACTTATCCAAACTAATCTCAAACTAATCTTGAATTTTACACTCTGCAGAGTGGCAAAATCAAGCTATAAAAAGCAATAACAGCTCCAGACCAGAGGCTTCTGTTACCTCAAATCTCAGATTGTTAAATCTATGTTTAGGGAGAATGGGAGAGATCTATAGCCATTAAAAGCACATTAAATTATCCCATTAGGCTAAAGTGTAGAAACGTGACCTGTTACACTTCTATTTTTATTATGGCCATCCTTATGCCTGAGAGGTTGATGCGTGTACTGCAGAAATACCAAGCTGTGAAGAACAATCACAAATAAAGGGCCTGATGAATTGCTGAGAAAGCTCTTAACGACAGCTTCTGTGCTAAATACATTTGGGCTCCTATTTGGACATCAAAAGCATAACTGAGCTACCTGAAGAGTGGCTTTTTGGTGTGGATTACATGTGGCATTAGAAATGCCCCAAAATCTCCGTATCAAAGCTGCTATTTTTGTATTATGTTGATCAATAACCATGACCAACACTCCTCCCTCCTATGATTTATGAAAACAATCACAAAGGGACTACAGTGTAGCTACTTCCTCCTGCCAAGATGCCAAAGGCACAAAAATGTGGCATCAGCTGTATCTGGCAGGATCAATGCCTTCCATCACTCCTAATGTGAAAAGAAAAGGAGTGTCCTGAAGCTTTCTAGGCCACCCTCGTGCCTAGGTCCCATCACTAGTAGTTGGAGAAAGGGTATTTGAATGTTGTACTTGGCATTGAAAATCTTAAGAAATAAGAGCTCCAACCTTACAAGACAGGCTGGAACATCTTCTAATTATACCATGGCAGTACGTCTGAGCAACAGGTGCTATTCCATGTTGTTTGCCTCTTTTGAAAAAGGCAGGTCACAGCTTTTTCGTCCTCTGTACTTCTGAAGCACTGCCTTTCAAAAATCTCATATTAAAAGAAATTGCACTGGAAAACAAAACCTTCCCAAAGATTTTAATCAATATAATTTATCTCCTCAGTGCTGTAATAGTATCAATTAGGGTGGTCTAGGTTTGGTTTTTTTTTTTACTGTTACTGAAGTACACTTTTACTTGGAAAAGTAAAAGCATCTCTGCAGTTGAAGGCGGTTTCTCTTTCACTCATAGCATGAAAATAACACCTAAAGGCTCCAAACAGAACTTGTGGCCCTGGGTAGTTTTGACCCTCATTGCTCTGAGCAGCATGGAAAATAATTTTTTTAGCTTGTGAATGTTGCTGACAGGACAAATATTTTCCCCTGTTCTGCATCAGGTGGTAATTGAGTTATTTGTCTTTTTTATTTAAAGATGTTCTATTTTTTTTTCATTTTGAATGGACATAAACTTCCAGGGATTGATTTTTCTACACATTTCTCTGCTTCACTAAAGGCAAGGTCAGTACATGGAAATAATTCCTCATGAAAGTACTTTGCAGTCATGTCATAGATAAGACTCCTTTTTGATAAGTGAATCCGGCAGATTCGTGTAAGTAACTCATCTTAATGCATTTTCTGTAGCCCCTAAATGTTATCTGATGTGTCCTTAATGTGACCTCTCCAGCTTTTCTACAAACTTTTTAATTAAAGCACAAATACTCAGAGAGCAGCCCTAGAACCTAATCTCAGAGTCCAGAGAAATGTGTGCCCCGTGGGTCTCAAGGACTCAATTCCCACCAATAAAAATGAAGGAAAGGGGGAGAAAAATTATTTTAATGCACAGCCACCTTTGTGATGGGATGGATGTGGGTTGCAGCATGCATTTGCTGAAGAAGAAAGGTAAAAAAAGTATCTCCCCGTTGATGACCAGCTCCCTACCATAATTTGCATCCATCACTGCTGTGCTTTGCTGGTTGGTAATTATCAGGCTAAATACTCTTTTTTTTAGGTGGAAAGCACACCTGTGAAAAATCAAAAATTTCCAAGAAAAACTGCTTTGATACAGGTCTCAGTCCCTCTGCAGCTGAAAGAGGTTTTGCAGTTTTTAAAGTCTTTGGGGTTTATGTTCCCATTCAAACAGACTGGACATTTAGAAAGTAAGTGAATTTCTATTAAAAAAAAAAGAATTCTGGTTTTGTTTGGGTTTTAAAAGGTCAAAAGCAAGCCCAAATTTTCAACTGTCCCTTTAAATGTTATTTATATTCCTTCCAGATCATCATTTGCAAAAACTCCAACTAAACCAGTTAGGTTCAGCAATGTTGTAGGGGCCCCAGGTCCGACCCCAAAATGTGGGTATAAATAAGTAACAAAGGTGAGGAGAAAATTCACCACCCCAAAACACAGTGGGGAAGTATCTTCTCATTTTGATGCCTCTCATTAGTCAATTGAAGAATATACAGAGGTCTGTGTGCAGAGCAGGAGTCCCTGCCAACCATGTGGCAGTACATTTATTCCCCACTTCACTTTTAGCTTCTTAATTTCTGTGGCCACACCAGCTTTGAGAGTCATGGAAACACGTTCTGCAGACAAGTGTCTGAAGAACAGATGGAAAGACCAGATCTCTGGCTGTAACCTCACATTCAGCCCAATTCTCTATATTAGAATGAGTTCTTTGAATAAGAGTTTTATAAATACAGGGCACACTAAGGTCGTCAGGATAAACGCTGTCCAATGAGGTTCACATAAACCCATCCTTGGCTTGGGCCCTGGTCCCTCTCCAGTGGCAATGATCAAATATTGGTGCAGTAGCTCCAGGTGAAGGAAATCTCCCTATTCCTCAGTTCAGTGAGCAATTGCGTCCATACTCGGGGTGAATGCTTAACTCACACTTCCCTACCCTGGCATCCTGAAAACATAAATTCTGCAAACTGCAGCATAAGCATTCTTCCGACTTCTCCTGGTAATCGGTTTGATGGATACTAAGAGCTGGAGAAGCAATATAGCCTGCACAATTTATTGCTATAGCTAATTATGGAGAGTGTACACGTGCAGTGTGGTACAAAGAAAGAAGGGTATACAAGTGCACACATGTACAAAGTATCCTTCTAATGAAAGCCCCAAACAAAATTTCCTGAAGTACTTCCAATCAACATCTTAGAAAATGTAATCCAATCTTAACATAGTATCCTCATGAAGTAACTTTTTACGGCCAGCTTAAAAGTATTTGGCTAGGCATCAGCACTTGCATTTAAATACTCTGAACATTTTGAGCCACAAATTCTGAAATCCTTTAAGCAAGGTGAAAACTTAATATTGTAATTGTTCACTGCAGGAAATAAGGAAGCTTCACCAATGGCTTGGTGAAAACCTGTCAGCTTTAGTTATGTCAGTCAGAAATTGTTTATCTCTCATGCCCCTCACTCAAGCAGATCTCTCTCTTAAGGTTACCAAGCCTGCCTTCCTCCACTGAAAATGATGCAAACTCAGTGATCAGCAAGAACTCATTTCATCTGGATGCTTTTTTTGACCGCAGCCTGTTCCTCAATTAGCTTTTAAATTAAACATTTGTTTCCCCAATACCAACAGTTCTACAACACGTAGAATTAGTTGAATTAATTAGTCAAATTAGCAACAGGCAAAATCATCACGCTAAGATGCAAAAGCTATTTGTGGGCCAGATCGAAAGCTCAATTAACTTAATTACTGACTTAGCATTTAATTCAGCGTGCCTCGGTCCACCCCTGCGTTTGGTTTGGGACCAGTTTTCCCTCTGGGATTTGGCACTGGGTCGACAGCCACACAAAAAGGGAGGGTCCCAGTCCCTGGGGAATGTGTGCTGAGCCTTTCCAAAGGAGCTTCGAGACAGACTCCTCTGTGTATGCAGGTGAACCACAGTGGAAGATGTGTTTTGGAAGTCAACCCATGCTGGGAAAGGGAGACAGCCACTGCTGGTGGTTGAGAGTGGCTTCCCTGACGAATTCTATTGTTCTCATCAGGATGAATGGACCTTGGAAGCCCCTTCTACTGCGGTGCATGCATTTTATCTGCCACAGTACTGCTGGGCAGGGTCATGTCTGAACTCCCTGGAATGTTGTCTGGATTCATACATCTTCCCGAGGGAATCCTGCCTGCTGTTAGCAGTCCTTGGTGTTCGACAGCAGTGATTAGATGATTGTTTGGGAAGCAGTGCATTTACAACAGAATGGTGTGAGTTTGAAAGGACTTCTAAAGTTCATCCAGTCCAATTCCTGTGCCACAGGCTGCCTCAGTTTCCTCACAAAGCATACTCAGAGAGTCCTGTCTCCCTTCTGTCAGCCTTAAGAGAATCTGTTTGGACATTTAAAGACTCAGGAGGGTGGCTTGTATTGTTTTAAAACTGTTCTTGTTATGTTTATCCAGTTGTTTTCAATGTTAAGTTTTAAATCTCCTTTTATTAAAAATAAACGTGTGAAATGTTGGGGTCCCTCCCCTGCCATGTAGCCCTG